>NC_009326.2:1344775-1363194 GCF_000002845.2 Leishmania braziliensis MHOM/BR/75/M2904
GGCGCCAGCCTGCGACAACGCACGACTGCGAGACGTGGGGCACAGCCGAGTCAAGTGGCCTAGAGGGAGAGCGGAGGGTTACGAGGGATGTCACGTGAAAGAAAAAACAAAAAAGGCAAAACCTCACAGACCCCCCTACTCCCCCAAAAAATAGGCGTGGACACACGCGCACACACACGTCTACCGAGAGCCTCAGGGAGAGCAAAGGTGCGAAAGAGAAGCGCACACACAAATAAGGAAGGAAAGAGGCGCTGCAGGTTTATCTAGAGTTCTTCCCTCTGCGTGGATTTCCTCTCTGCTCGTTGCCTTCGCTCACGCGTAAGCGTATCGTCTTTTCTTTCCCCCTCCTCCTCCTTTTCGCTTCTGTGCAGTCGTCGGGGTCAAGCGCAATGAACGAGACGCACACAGAGTCCGTGCCCTTTTCTCTCTTTTGGTGGTGTATCCAGCGCTCTACGTTTCCCCTGCTTCGGTATGTATACTGTGGCGACACAAACGTGGGGCTGCCTGGTGATAAGAGAGATGACCGAAGAAAAGAGTAGAGATAAGTGCTCGAGAGGACAGCCCACGCAAGCACAAGCAGAGAGAGAAGAAACGGGGAGAAGGGATCGACGATAAAAGGTGCAAACAAGCACGAAGAAAAGAGCAGAGACGCACAACAGCTTCAAGAGAGCACGAAAAGATGAGCACAAAGACAGGCAAGAGGAGCAGACGAAGCAAACCACAGAAGAAAAAAGTGGATAAGGGAGAGCTGAAAGGAAAACGAAGGCGGCGGGGAGGAGAGACGCTCAGAGAATCAAATGTATGCGGATAGGAGGGGGCAAAGCAAGCACAGGAAAAAACTCGAAAAGAGAGAAGAGCAAACACAGAATAGCACACAATCAGTGAATCAGCACGAGGAAGAGAATGGGAGAGGAAGATGACGGGAGGAGTAGTAGGACAGGGTGCTAGGGAGGGAGGGGGGGAGGGGGAGACAAGCTCTTTCTGCTGCGTTAGGCCTGCCTGAGGGGCCTCCTTGCTTTGCTTACAACTCGCTCTCTTGGTGACTCGAAGTAGTGCCGCCTGTGCCTACCGGCATACAAACACGCGCACAGAGAGAGAGAGGGGAACCCCCAAACGTACTGGCTGGACCTACGAGTTTTTTCTCATTCTTTCGCACCGCCTAAGCCACTGGCACGCACATACACAAAGACAGCGCGTTCAAAGAGCTCAGCGCACGTAAGAGAGAGATGATGCGTGTCCGCGTCGAGGAGCTTGATGGGGAAAAAGAAAAGGTGGCGCGCGGTGGCAGCGGAAAGGCGAAAAAAGGAGAGCAAACAGAGAACACCACCGCGTGTTGGTGAGGGAAATAAAGAGCGTTGAGCGTTCGCCTCTTCAGAAGAAAAGTATGAAAGAGGAACCGAGGCGCAAAAAGAGTGAGCAGCACAGAAAATAGGGCCGGCAAAAAACACCGAGCAAGCACGTAAAGGAGGTATATAGATAATGATCGTAGTGGCGACCGAGTTGGAGGACGAGAACGAGCGAAGGGGTGGCCGAGGAGGAATGAAAGGGGGGTTTGACGGGTGCTTGAAGCCCCCCACACACACGTGCGTAAAGGAGCGAAGTGTACAGGATGATCACACACACACACACGACCAGCGTCTGAAGAACGGGAAAAGGGGGAGAAAAACACCGAAGACGGCAGGGGGGGGGGTTGGAGAAAAAAGTGGCGGGGCGGCGGAGAGCGTCCGGTACAAAGAGAGATGAATGTGTAGTTGTAAGCGCTTATACATACAAATACGCCGTATCCACCAGCAAGCGAGGAGGGTGGTGGTGGATGTAGACGTTTGAGTGCCTGATGAAAGGCCGAAAAGCAGACGTGGCTGGTGAGCTCGCTGGTGTAGGGAGAGGAGGTTGGGGGGGGGCTTGAAGCAAAGAAAGGCAAAACAAAAGAGGGAAAACGGAAAAGGAGAGGGGGGCTGGATGGCGTTTCCTTTGTCTCTTCGTATGGTGTCTTCGATCCCTATTTGCCACAGCGCCTTGAGTGGTGGGGAACCGAGAACAGGCGAGCCGAAAAGGGAGCCAAAAAAATAGGAGGACAGCCACCAACGCCAAGAATGCGAGCAACAAATGCGAGTAATACTTCCAAAAACAAAAACAAGCAAAGAGAGCGGGGTGGGCCTCGCTGACGAGGAGGAGAAAACAGAGAAATACAAAGCAGCAAACAGAGGGGACAAAGAATACACTTCTTTAACGGAGAGGATATCACACCACCACCGTAGCGCACGGTCACGCGAACGAGCAGCAGCAGCAGCACACACACCCGCGAAGAAGCCGAGAAGCTACAGACAAAGAAGACGAAATACGAAGACAGAATAGATGTGAAACGAAGATGGAGGGAGAAAAGAAAGCAAACTATCAAACAAATAACGAAGAGAAAAAGGCAAGGGTGCCTTTAGCACGCGCGCTTAGCTTTACTCGCTTCGGGCGAAACACGCATGAAGCCTGGCTTGCCTGTGAGTGTGTGTGTGTGTGCCTCGAGGTACAAATTCCTTGCGTTTACGCGACACCTTACGCTTGATCGCCGAGGAGGGTGAACACAAAGAAGGAGCACACACAAGAGCAAGACAATCACAGCAACGGCACTGTTGCTCACACGAGCATGAAGGGGGGGGGAATAACACGCACACTCCTGTTTAGTCCTTTGGCGCAAGGAAACAAGCGAGCTGGTGTTTCTTTTTTTCACAGAAATTAGCTCCGTTGAGCCACTGCGGCTGGCGCACGGAGAAATATGCCTTGCCAGCAGAACGAAGAGAGAACAAAACGAACAAAGGCCACAATGTGGGCAGATATCATCCAATGCAACCCACACCGAGAGAGCGAGGGCGGGGGAAACACTCGGAAAGGGCAGCAGCACCACCAGGCACGTCTTTTCTGCAAGTGAGAAGGGAAAGGTGGGAGGGAGAGAGGCGTGCCCGTATGGTAGATACAAGAAGGGGCAATGGGAGGAACGAGAAGAGCGAGCCAGTGGTGGCCAGAGGGGCAGTGTGCACTTTTTGTTGGTTTGCTTTAGGGAGCCGACGCTAGAGAGCGTTTACCACTTCTTTGGGGGAAGGGGTGGCGGTGGTTTCAGTGTTGTTGTTGCAGTTTGTACGCATCACAGCAGGCGATGTGCATTTGGTCCAGTCGTATTTGAGATGTGCATGGGCGTGTGTGTGTGTGTGGGTTGCACCCCCGTACGCATAGAAGACACCGATAAAGGAAAATAATATGTGCAAATGATTGAAAACACACACACACACGCACACGTGGGCGATCGTGAAAGGGTGGGCATCGCAAGAGAGAGAGAGAGGGCGGAGGAGCACAGATGGTGGACAAGTGGGAGGAGGAGAGGCAGCGGTCAACTTATGTGACGCACGGCAGTTGAGATGCGGGAAAGACGGGAGGGCAAACGGTTACAACTTCCCGGTACGCGCCTAACAAGTAGTGCAGTAACATAGCCCTCCTCATGCCAAGAAATGCTGTGCCTTCTTCTCATGATAGTGCCCATCGCCATCACGACGTCACTAGCGCTGTCTTGGCAGCGGAATGATTGCTCCTGTCATTCCATTGTTGGGGCTTTTCCTTCGGCATGCCTCCTATTTCATGTGTGCGTCCGCCCTTTCCACGCTAACTGCATCTGTCGTACAACGGTTACGTCGGTGCCGGCTGGTGGAGCCAGCCAACACTAGCACCACATGTAGTACTGAGCGAGCATGGCTGTGTACGGCTGCATCAGTACAGCCCAGTACCCGTCGGCACACAGCAGCGCCGACAGCGACGAGTCCGACACCTTCGTATCTGCAAACGTCCGCTGAAGAAGCTCTACTTCGACCCAGACCCAAAATTCGGCACGAGCTCGAGCTGCCGCAACAGCAGAAGACATGTGGGAGGCGATGATGTCGCCGCATTTCGCCTGCCCCAGAGCGGGGGCGGACGTGACGCAGGCAGTGTTGGTTTCTGAGCATGCGAGGTGGGCAATGAAGCTGCGCAAGAGGAGCGCCTCACCGGGTAGTGGTGGAAGGCACACTGCATTGCTGCTCGACTGCTGCACCGCCGCATCCTGTGCAGCGCGCAGTATGGAGGTCCATACAGTCTCTGGAAAGTCTTGACAGTATCCACGAAGGAGCGCAAAGCACCAGTAGGCGGTCTCCTCGCACGTGAATGCCGGCGCCAAGGGCGAGGAAGCGTCCGAGCACGGCACCGCCACCGCAGCTGGCCTCTTCACCAGATAGTCGAAGAGTGTTTCGGCGGTCGCTGTGTCGGCTGTCAGGCCTCGAGATGCGGGGTCGCTGATTCGCTGCAGGAGTGGTAGGACCACCCGCTGCCAGCACCGGAAGGCATCTAGGGCGAGCGCCACGCCAAGGCGCTCGCCGCCGCCGTCGCCGTCCGGCGCTACGTGGGCCCAGCGGAGGCGACCCCCCCAGGATTCGACAAGGCCAAGGCCTGTGAGAGCGCGTTCGCAGTGCAGCGCTATACAGCGGCATATGTCCGCCTTCGCAGCGTCATCTTTGCTCGCGAAGACCGCGTCTACGGGGCGGAGACAACGGCTCAAATCGGAGGCGGCCGCCTGTGACGCAGCCGCAGTCGCACGCTCACTCCCTGCAGCGTCCTGTGCAGGGGATGAGGAAGAGGCAGGCTTGGTGCTGATCTTGCTCACCCCACCGGGGTTGGCAGACAAGGATGTGGTGGTGAAGGAGGACAGCAGCAGCTGAAGAGGAAGCGTGGTGTCCACCGATGCCCTCATTGCTTCTGGCGCCGCCAACTCACCTGTCCTGCACTGCCGTGGGTGACGCAGCAGATCCTCTTCCATGTCGCAGAGGACTTGCGCCACTGAGTGCATTGTTGAGGCAAGATAGTGCTGTCGGACATGCACAGCGGTCGTGGGGTCCATCAATCCACCTGTCGCTCTGGCTGTGGAAATGCTCGCACGAGCCTCTGCCGCCTTCGCGGTGTTCCTGCTCCTGACAGACATCCGGCAGTCATGTTACTCGGCGAAGGACCGAGGAAGTCGGTATTCTCCGTGTGGGCGTGTCTACGAGCTTGCGTTGAGCTACCGTGCTGCAACGCAGACTATAGAGAAATGCAAGTCCGATTCGCGAGAGAGTCACTCTTTACAGATCCACACCACACACGGGAGATATGCGCACGCAGAGATGGGGACGCACAAGCACGAAAAAGAAAAGCGAGGGACAGAGAAGAGACATGAGTAGTGTATGGGGTGAGAGATCACAGGTTACAGGGGCAAGCCTGCCTCGTTGGGTTCTCGTTTCACCTGCCGCCGCCTGGCGTTGCATCTGCGGAGAAAAGCCACTCCCACCATCGCACGCCCACCGAGGAGAACGAAAACGACACAGAGGGGGCGAAAAGACGCAGCCGCTTCTCCCACCCAGCCATGCAACCACACTCGCACCTTCCTGCCCTGCCCCCCCCTCCGCTCAAGACCCGGTCTATTCTCTTCGCTTCCGCTTGTGCCGTTCCTGGCTTAGTAACCTCATTTCCCGCATATTCATTTAAGGCCTGCACGCGCACATCAATCGCGTTGCACGACGACTCCCACCAGCGGAGCACCCCCCCCCCTCATAGACGCACATGAGAAAGGAAACCACCAAACACGAAGGCGTCGATGCTGAGGAGCACGAGGCATCACTGAAGCCGGGGAGACAGAGAGGAGGCAAGAGAGACGGAGCAACGCAAGGAGGGGAAAGATTCAAGCACACAGCCGCCACCTCTCAGCGGCTGAACCCCTACGTTTGCTTCCATCCCCGCCCACGCCGCCACCTCTTTCCCTCGCTCGCCTCTTTCCTCAGGGCAGAGGGGCGCACCATGCAACCACACACGAAGCACTAGAACGCGTTGTTCACACGGTTCATGACTGCCCGAATGCGCGTGTACACCTTTGCGGCAGGGCTACCGCGGATCAGATCGCAAATGGCGTCTCGTGCCACACGGATGTTTTGTGTCGTGCCCATGATCCAGATCTTTGTGTCGGCGACTACGATGCGTGTACGGGTGACGTTCTCGATCGTGTACTTTGTCTTTCCATGCGAGCCGCTGATTCGGCCGATGCAGCGGGACAAGTTGTCACCCTGCAGGTTGGCGCGCACGTCTTTGATTTCGAAACCCTCTATGTACACGTCGTCCATGCGTAGCAGCGCAACGGCGTCGCGCACATCAAAGCCAGCGATAACGGATTTCACGAAGTCCTCTGCCTTCTGCAGCATGACTTTGCTGGCGGCGACGCTCTGATCGCCCTCGGCGGGGGATGTGGAGGGTGACGTGCGGAGGTCCACGCTGCGGGTCTTGAGGTTCATGCGGATTTCAAGCCTGCATTGCTCCACAATCGGGGTGTACACCTCCATCCAAACCTTCTTGAGCGGAGGAAAGCGGTGATGCGGAATCTTGATGCTGCGTGTTTCCCGCACAAACGAAGCAGCCGCGGTCTTCGCGGCTGGCGCCTTGGTCTCGCCGTCGGCTACGGATGAAGCTGCCGCAGCGCCGTCGGAGGACATTTGTGTGCGTGGCTATTTGGTTACTCCTCGGCTGTACGTTGCTGAAGAGGGGGCTTGGCTTAGTGCGTGTCCGTGTGCTAGTGTATGCTAGCGGTGCTGCGGTGCTCGGATCGAATACGGTGATACACAACTCTGAGAAGCTAGAGAGAGCGAGGAAGAAAGGTAGAGTGATAGAAAATAGAGGGGCTTGGCACAGCCAGTTAGGGACCGACACAGAGGACGTTGCGCAGTGCTTCGCAGAGGCACAAGGGAGCGCAGAGAAGAGATAAAGAGCACAACGTCGTTGCTTCGCGAACGACAAGTTGCCTGCCTATTGAGCAGGCAGCTTTCGCCACTTCCTTGTATGTGTGTCGCAGCAGCAGACGGTGGCTTGCCGCAGGCAGACGACTCAGTGTTCGCCTACAGGCAAAAGGCGCTCTGCATACCCACATCCATACGTACAGCCTGTGCGTGAGCGCGCGTCCGTTTCTTTGCTTGTCTGTTTTCTCCCACGTACCCTGGAAAAGCTCGGAGCTTAAACAATGAAGCGAGTAGGAGGGCGTGGCGAGAAGGACGGAGGGGAGAAAAGAGGCGAGGGAGGGATAGGAGGGGGCCCGACGTCCTGGCTAGGGAAGCTGAGGTGATGCACACCTGCACTGCTTGGTGGGTCTCTAAGATAAGAAGCAAACGAGAGTGGGTGAGGGTTCCATGTAAAGCGAGCAAAAGGGGAAGAAACAGTGCGGCACTGCATGAGGTGCGCGCCCTACCATCTATCTAGCAGCAGAAGAAAGTCGAGTTCCATTCGTGCGGAACGCAGCAGCCCGAGAAGCACCGGGTAGTGCGTGCATGTCTCCGCATTCGCCGTGACAGCCACCAACACAGGAAAGCCTCAGGGCAGAAGAGCACAAGACCCATGCTGAGGGTCTCTCTAGGGTACCTCCACTTCCCCATTCCAGCTCCCCTCCTTCCCAGCCCCCCCTCCCCCCACACACACATTAGCACAGCTGAGCTAGTCGAGTGCGGAGCGTGCGATGACGCGATTGTCACGCTCACTCTCCGAGTCGCTGGCTTGGGCGGGTGTGTACTGCGCTATTTCCGGGGTGCTGCTCTTGGGCGCACTCGCAACGTTCGCTTTTGAATCGTAGAGATCCGCCGCAGGTGTGTCGCTCAGGTACGAATCCACCGGCGAACACGGCGTCGCCACAACCGGACGTTCCGCGTGGTCCGACCCGCTCTGCCTCTTCAAAGCAACATCCTCAGCCACCGCTACTGCCTCGCCACCTGCGAGGAATGAGGACGGCCTCTTGACCAGATACGTGACATCCGCGTTGCCTGCGGAAAGCGCAGAGGCGGCGGGCCAAGAAGAAGCATCGTACTGGTGCGTCAGTGAAGGCGCCACGTCTTGCCTCGCATTTTGCGACGCGTCCACCGCAGCGAGAGGGAGTGGCATGCCGTGCGCAACAGTCTTTCCTGCCGTCAGCTTGGCCACACCACCTAGCTGAGTGTCGCCTTCGACGGTCTCGGCTGGGGTGGCGTGTGCTGTGGCGCGGCGCTCCAGCGGTTGCTGCACACCGGTTCCAGCCGCTGCACTTCGCAGGATCACCCTGTCACCCTCCACATCAGGTGCCGGGCGCGCATCGCTAACAATCACCGGCGTTGAATGGGAATCACCTGCCTCATCCTCGAAGCGCAAGCTGCTGCCGCTGAGGTGCGACGCCGGTAGGTGATACGTCGTGGACGACGGCGAAGCAGACATGAGAGGGGTGAGAGTCAGCTGCACCTCGGGGCCAGCGGTGCGGTAATGTCCCCCTCCCAGTGCGCTCCCCATGCCGACCGGCTGCGTTGCGGAGACCAGAGTGACACTCGTGGTGCGGGGTTTAGTTGCGGCGGCGCCGTTGTGAATTGGAGCTACATCGATACTGTCATTCTGCACCAACGGTGACGGTGCGCGGGCTTCGCCAGCGGAGGCGCAGCGCCCGCGCAGCCCCGTGGCCTTCGAAAGGTAGCTGCAGCTAGGGCGAGACGTGGAGGCAAAGCTACGACCGTACGAGCTCTCCTCATCCACCCCTCGCATGCTGCTGTGATAGGTTCCTTGCCCACTGCTAACCGCAGTGCTACGCGCAACCGCCATCTCAAGCTGTCGGACGTGACGGACTAGACCATCGACACGGTGCACCATCGCGTGCAGCGAGTCCGAAAAACGAGCCATCTCTTGCGTGAGCCCATTCAGCACTACGGGGGCAGCAGCTGGCGCTGTGCTGCTATCGTTGGAGTCACTGCTGCCGGCACCACCCGTGAGCAACGCTGTCTGCAGCGACGAGCATTGTACGAGCATCTCAAGTCGGTTTACATCACGCCGACAGACGCGGACTTCACTGCTGCGGCACATCGCGTCCTCCATCAAACGCCGCGTCTCTGCCGTACAGCGGGCCGCCATGTCTGCTGTGCTTGTCAACATCCCCTGAGCCTGTGCCACGCGATTCTCGAGCACGCGATGCTGCGCATGCAGCTCCTGCGTCTCTTTCTGCACCGCTCGACTCATCGCCCGCCGCCACCGCTGCAGTCCGTGCTCCAAGGCCTCAAGCGTCTCTTGCACGTGGGTCTGCTGGCGTTGAAGAGCGCCGCTGATCCGCTGTTCCTGGCGATCACTGGCGCTGACCCTTTGCTGCCCCAGTGCTAGCACGTCCTCTCGCACATGCCTCAGCTCCTCACTCCACGCCGCGATTTGGCGCTTCACACCCCGCTGGTGCTCCTCCAGGTCGCGCTGCATCTCTTCCTGCGAGGCCGCAAAGTCAGCGTGAATGTCTGCTCGGTGCACGTGCACCCTCTCGGTGGCGTCCTTCGCTGCCTTCTCTACTTTGGCTTGGCGGACACGGAGCTCGTCTACGCTGTCGCGCAGGCTTAGCAGCCGCTGCTGCACCTGGGCCTCGATGAGCGGGGCAACAAGGCTCGGAAGATGCCAGCGGGCCCACTGGGCGAGCTCAGCGGACAGCATGTTTCGAGCGAGATCATCTCGCACCTGTGGCGGCCCGAGCCGGTCACCGGCGAAAGTCGATGGGGCGAGATCGACGCAGTCGGCGATATTGCACGGATAGAAGTGCAACGGCCCTCGCATGTGCACCTCCGCGGCCATGCGGTCAAGCTCGTGTCGCGTGCGTGACGTCTTGAGGAGGAGCCCGCCCATCTCCTTGGTCGCCGCTTCCAGCCGCGCGGTGAAGCGCTCATCATCGCGACAGGCTTCGATGTAGTGGGACATGAGTGCCAGAGTGGGGCGTTGTGTTCTCTTGCTTTGTCTGATGCGAAGCCTGCGCCAACCGCACGAAACGTGGTACTCCTAGCGAGCCCTTTTTTCGTGTTCCCAACACCACCTCGTCTCCGTGGCGATGGCGTGCACATACCGGGTTGGGAAAAGTGAGGGGATAACGCCCATAGTGAACAGAACAGCGGGAAAAAGAGGAGAAAGGTCGTTCATGAGCGCTACAGCAAGCAAAAATGTGAACTGCCAGAAGGACCGAGGACGGCACGCCATGGGGAGCTTACAGAGCGCATAAGAGCCTCCACTGCTTCCCTCATGATCCCTTGATGAAAGGCGCACCGGTACGTTCGCCGTAGGCGTGGCGCACACACGAAGTGGCCTTCGCCACAGCGGAGGGCTTTCGTGGGCCCAGCCGTTTGAATTTGCTCCATTTCGCTTTCTCATCACCTCGGATCTTTCCTCGACTCTTTCCCTCAGCAACCCTTCTCTCTCTCTACCTACCCGCCCCTCCTCCTCCTGGACATGCCCACACACGCACCCACACACACGCACCCACACACACGCACAGACGTGCGCCAGAAACAGCGCGACCACCCATGAGAGCCGACACAGGGGGTCGAGAGAAACGAGAAAGGGCGAGTGGAGCGCGCGTACGTGAGTAGGGAGAGAAGTGGAGTCTCGAACGAATTTTAGGAGACTAAAGCAAAGAAAGGGGCGCCTGAGAGGGGAAGGGTGAGCAAGAGGAGCTAAGCGGCAAGGGTGCGTGTGCATTTGAGTGCTTAGGTATATCTCTCTCTGTGTGGGAAAACACGGGGCTGTGCTTAGAGGAAAGCGGCGCTGGCACGCCTTACCTCCACACCCTAGGCGAGCTAGCGTGCTGCTCAAGGCCGTCAACACATTTGTCGCCCGTCGCTCCGTTTTTCTTTACGTGCCACGTGGCCCTCGCACAGCAGGCAAACAAACAACAAAACGCAACAGCCAGCAGAGAGGCCCCACAAGTGACTGGGGAGTACAAACGAGGAGAAGGTCGGCGGTGGCCCAGCTGCGTTGCCTAAATCGACGCTTTTGATGTCCACTTTGTTTCCACACACGCACGAAATACGGCACGCACAGACGCGTGATTGCAAGGGGGCTATACATCTCCCACTTGTTTGGGCGTGGAATAAAGCATAAGACTCACGGTGGGCAGAAGTGGGTTGGGGGAGGTAGAAGCGAAAGCAAAGTTGGCAAACACACAAGAGGTCAACCACAAGAAGGAAGAGGGAAAAGGGTGGCGGCTGGGGGAGAGCACGGTAAGCAAATAGAGGCCTCACAGGATCTGCGGAACCCTCAGCCTCCCTCCCTCCTTAAGCCCGTCTTTCCCCGCTCGTTGATCGTCACAGCTGCAGCTTCCAACACGGCACGAGCAGGTGGGTAGAGATGAGCGGACAAGAGGGCTGAGGGAAAGGGAATTTGACGCGCGATACGCAAGGGCGGGAGAGGGGTGGTGGTGGTGGTGCAGGTGTCGAAGGAGGACCAAACAGCGCGCGTCAAAAGGCAGCGCATGGCCAGTGTTTGCCGTGGCTAACGCGTGCACCTTGCGTTGTCCCCTGGCCCGCTCCGTGTCTAAACCTCACCTCACGTTTTCGACACCGACACTGAAGCTGCCGCACTTAAGCTAGAGTTACCGGGAGCTGATGGGGCGGCGCTGGCTCGCCCTGAATGCTCCGCGGCGCTCCGGGTCGTGGGGGTACCCTGGTGCCCTTCTCTACGGCTAGATCTGCCCGTGCCCCTGACGGTGCTGCTCCTCGGTCCGCTTATTCGCGCCGTGCGCTGCCTTACTCGCGCCCTTTTTGGGCCCCTTCTCCTTCTTCATTGCCTTGAGTTGCTGCCTGTGCTCCTCAAAGCTCATGGGGTATCCCCCGGGCCGTGGCTGCCACACGAGCGGCTTGGCTGGCAGGTTGTACTTGCTCCGGTTGTAGGAGTCACTCAGGTACTCACTGAGGTGCTGCGGGAATAGGGATGGGAACGTCTCGCACACGCTCGGCTGTGCCTCTGTCCACAGAAATTCCACCTTTGTGCGAGTGACGGGGTCGATCGCTGGCAGGACGAGCTTCCACAGCACGGAGAAGAGCCTCGGCGGGTTGATGCACAGCATCTTGCCTAGTCTCTCCGGGTAATGGTCCTGAATTACGCGGATGACGCGCACGCCTACAGACGACTTGCCGTCGTAAAGATGCGAGTACGTTTCGAAGTCCGTCACGCAGACCCACTTCTCGACCCCGACAGGCATCATGCGGATCAAGTGATTGAAGGCACACACCATGTGCCGCAGCGGATTCTTGCGCTCCGGGCCCCAGCGCATCGACATGAACATGACGGGGCGGTGCTCCTTGTCCCACCCAATGAACTGGCCCATGTGGCCATTCGGGTTCTCCAAGCAAGCCTCACACTGCCACGTCTCCGATCCCGTTTCCTTCCACCACCTGACGGTGCCCTCCAGCATTGAGAAGGCCTTATCGAGGTCGAAGCTGCGGGCGAGAAGGTAGCGGAGACACAGCCAGTTGTCGAACTTCTCCGCCGCGTACCACGGCGCAGCGGAGACCATCTTTATGAACGCCTCCAGCTTGCGTTGCTGTGCTTCCTCGAGCTCCCCGCGACGCTGCTCCCACGTCTTCACGACAGTGGGAGGCCGGATCTTGTTCACCTCCTCCTCGCTTGAGAGAAAGTACGGGATTTGGAAGCCGTCGTTCTGCTTTGGCAGCAGAAAGCAATCCTTAGGCAGATCCAGGTCGGCCTCCACGGTAGACGCGGCCGACTCGCCGTTAGATGGCGTCGACGCTAGCTTCGCCGCCAGCGCAAGGTCACTTTTTGACGACATCTGAAGCACACGTGCTGGCTGCTGCCCGCACTCTCTTTCTCTTTAGAGTGGAGGTGGTGGGTGCAGTCCGTGGCGCAAGCATGTAGCAGGTAGGCATGGTGGAGGGAGAGACATGTAAAAGGTGAGAGAGTAATGCCGGAATCTAAGCATGACGCATCCCAGTACGCGTTCCCAACGCTTTCTAACTGGTGAGTCCCCTATTTCCGCGGACGTGTGTACCAACCTGGTACCCCTTTCCACATCCTATCAACACATCTAGCGCTGGTACCGCTATCCATGAGAGTTCTGCTGCTTTCAAGTCACTATCGGGTAGCGCTCTACACACGGATGGGTACGCTTGAGAATTCCCCCTGCTTGCATCACCCAAGGATCCCAGTCGAGACAAATAGTCAAGGGGCGAGAGAGCAAGAGGAATCAAACATGTCCAATAACTCCATTCTTCGAGGTCTGAGGTGGGAGAAAGAGCAAAATGGGGCAGGCAGAAGACAAACAATGAGTGAGGCGAGTCACTGAAACGTTGCAGCGCACAATGACTCCTCGCCACCTTTGTTGTGCGATTACCTCCCCACCTCCCTTTCGTTCTTGTCGCAAGCCTTCAGCAAAAGAAAGCCGGTGCTACGGTCCAGGTGTCTACAGCAAAGATGTGGCTCAATTCCTAGTTTGACTACACACACCTATGGACCCAGAGACGTGCACACGCACGACGTAGGGGAGGAGAGTGGCGGAGTCGCTTGGAGAAGCGCAGATGGCTGAATAACGGAAGGTAGTCGGTTGGCTCCACCGACCAATGCGTAAACGCTAAGGCTACGATGGCGCCTCACACAGCAAGTGAAATCGACGACGAGAGTGGTGAGCATAGAGGGCGAGACACGCAGCAATAAGCAGCACCACACACACACACACACACACACACACACACACACAAAAGCACACCGAAAAGGGGAGCAGCTGCGTGAAAAAGAGAGGTGCAGAAAGCATGAGCAGTGACATACATGGCTAGGGGCGTGTGCGTGCACCGCTGAGCCGCGGCGAAGCCTTACGTGCCTGCGAAGAGTACCATCGCGCGCTGAGGCGCCGCACGGCAGAGGTGGAAGCAACGGAGGAGGCCTTTCGCCTGCGTTGCGCGGCGCTCATCCACAAATGCCCATACACAGAGCCTCGCAGTGAAGCCCCAGTGCACAGCCCCTTTTCTTCATTGTTTAAGAATGGCGTCCTGTTTTCCTACCCTTTCGGCTAAGCGGGGAGGGCTGGGGTAAAGACGCGACGCGCCTTCTCTGCCCGCCGTGCGTGCTCTAGCGACTCGCATACTCTGTTGATGCACTTCTCCCTCGACTTGCTCGTCGGCAGCACGACTGCCCCAATCGCTACTGTCAACACCGCCGCGTGCTCCAGCAGGAGTGTGGCGGTCTGGCGCAGCTGCGGTAGTGAGGACACCTCAGTCTGGTAACGGACGATCTCTCCACTTCTACCCCCAAAAGCTCCGTGACTAGGTGTTTGCTGGGCTCAACAAACGATTGATGTAGAGCAGCGGAATGACTGCTCGCCCATCGTGCAAAGGATCGCTCGCCGTTTTAAACGACCGCCTCAGGGTCTGGCCTCTCCTACCAATGCATCTGAAACCGTTCGGCCTCCCTCAAGCGTGCGCAATGGCGATGTGGTCGGTCACGGAAGCGATCCAGCTTCCTGAGGGAGTCCCATTTCCTCCCATTTGGCGCAGGATGCAGCTGGCAATTCAAGGTTTGCTGTGCTCGGGGCCTGCTTTCCACATGGTCGGGCAGTCGCCGCAAGACCCTTCGTTCGAGTAACTTGCACAGACGACTGGTCAGCGCCACTGGGCGGTGGGGCGCGGCATCATCATCGGGCCAGCGTGGCCTCAGGAGGGGCTCATGGCGCCCATCCCTCCGCGTGGCAGGGGCGATGCCGGTGACGACGCCCTGGTTGCAGATGGCCAGCGGCGCTCTCCGGCCGCGCGTCAGGGGTGCTGCGGCGCTTTCGCTGCGAACAACGTCGGGTTCGTGGCGGGGTTCGCGGGGGTGCCATGTTTCCCCCCCCTTCGTAGCAGGCGTTTTGCGGGGTGTTGGCCTTAGTCTCTGTGGGGGAAGGGGGGGGCGGCTGGCGGATGTCGCGCCAACCCCTGCCGGCACACGCCCCCGCCAACGCGCGGTTCCGCCCCCCCTCCCCCGCTCATGCAGCGGCCGCCCCGTCCCTGCGTTGGTGCGCGGCGTTCGCGGGGCATGGGTCGCCTGGGCGCGTGTCTGTGGCCGGGGGCCCCTTGGGGTGGGGGCGTTTTGGGGCGGCGCCCACCCCTGATGGGCGGCCAAACGAAGCGCTTTTGCGAACAAGCCCGGGAGAGAGCGGCGCGCAGGATACTCTCTCAAGAGCCGCCTCCAGCTGGAGCCGGCTCGGCGCCCAGATTGGTCTGTGAGCAACTTTTCCGGATGGGACAGCCCTCCTGGCTGCCTCGGCTCTCGGTCCAGCAGCCTATCGAACCCTCCCCTTGAGGGGGCTTTGCGGTTGCGTATGTGTAGTGGAGTTGTGGTGGGTGGGAGTGCGTGGTCGATTTGCTCTGCTTCCCAGAGGTGCCTTTGGGTTGCCGCGGTGGTCGGGGTCCGTGCAGCCCCCTGAATCTCGCTCGTCCTCGTGGTGCGTGCGGGATTCGGCGCCAGGCATCGCTGGCGGCACCGGGTCGCATCCCCTCTCGAGGCGGGCGGCAGGCCCGATCGCGCCGCGGTCCCCTCTCGGTGCCGTGGCGACGGCGCCTCCGCCACAGACGTGGTGGCCGGGGGCCACGGCAACGCCCCGCAGGCCTGTGGGAGCGAAACGCCCCTCCCTCGCAGGGCACTGGCCTGCGCCGAGGATCCGCCACGGAACCGGGCCCGCCAACACCGCCCAGCCCCATTGAAATGCCACTGCATGCAGCGCAGGCGAGGTCCAGGATTACACCCAACATCGCCGCAACACAGCACTGGCCCAGAGCGGCACACTGACGCCAAGGGTCCGCAGCCGTACTCGGGGGCAGGCTGCTCGGCTTCCCTGCAACGCGTGGGCATCGGGGCCTGACACCACGCACCGAGGTGGCCGACATCGTCAGAGAGGAGAGCGGGAGAGTGGGGAAAAGGGTGTGTTTGAAGTTTTTTGACAACATCAACAACAAAAGACTTGTCGAGTATGAAGGCGGGGCGTGTACGTCTTGGCGTGCAGTTTTCTTCTCAGCGGTCGGAGCTGCTGTTTACTCTTGGTGTGAAGGAAAGCGAGGATGGAGGCATTTCTCTTCTTTTTCTCTCTGCCACAGCGTTGCACATCAATGTATCTCCCCCTTGTGCCCTTGTTATCTTTCCTGTGTAGTGGGGAGTAATGTTTCGCTGTGCTTTGCGTGATTTGTTGCTTTGCGTCTCCGTTAGCCCGTCTGCTTTCCATTCTTTCGCTCTGCGTATCCTGTGGGTTCCCTAGCCTATCTGCAGGCGCTTCAAGCCGAAAAGAGGAGCGTCTCGATGTGTAGGGCACGAGGCAAAAGATGGAGGGAACGACATGGCTCAGGAGTGCGTAGGTGATGTTTTCGCCCATCGTGTGTCCAGCTGGCGCCTTTCCTTTTTCGTGTCTGGAGCGGCAATGGCGATGTTTACAAGAACACTGCAGCAGGCAAAAACTGAGGAAAAAGAAGCGGCCCGAAAAAGAGAGAGTCGTACGTTATTGATGTGCGAAGAAGAGTATACGCGCTACTGCGCGTTGTACCCCGTCCCCTTTAGCGCGCACTCCTCTTCCTCTTCTCCTCTCCCCTCAACTTCCTAAACTACCGCCGCCGCCGCAACGACCTCCTCCCGGCACCTCCCTCTCCCTTTCACCCCCCAAAAACGCGGTGCTGCTCACCAATATATGCACATGCGTGATGTACTTCTTATGGTTTCTTCGTCCCTCCATTTTTTTTATTCCCATTGTGCCGTGAGTGAAGTAACGCGTCTTGAGAATGGAGGAGGGAGCAGCACCGAGTCGAGAGGAAAAGGGGCCAAACAAGTGCGTTCAATACTCAGACAGAGAGGAATGAAGCGAAAAGGGGGAGACGAGTCGCCTTGTATTTCGCTATGCTCGACTTTCCTACCTTTCACATCGAGCTCCAATACCAAAAGCGAGAAGAAAACAAACATGCGAGGCTTGAAGCTGACCTGGTCGTGTAGTGCCCCCTCTTCTTCATTGCGTGTGTGTGTGTGTGTGTGTTCTCTTGGTTTTCTCCTCTGCCTGCTCTTTTTTTGCTTTATTAGCTGTTGTTCCTCTGTCTCTCTGTGCAAGAGCTGCTGGACACGGATGGAGAATAAAACTAAAAAAATAGATTGGAAAGAGGAGTGCGCGCTTTTCTCTTCTTTCAGGGTTTTGCTTGTTTGTTTACTTGCCAGTTTTTCAATTTCAAGGATGATATAACCTCTCTTATTTTTCTTGTGGGGTAGGAGGGCGCCTTATCGTTCTGAAACACACGGGTGCCTCCGTTCGGATTGGCACTGAGTACACCCGCATGGCTTTTCCCTGCAAATGTGTGCTGATCAACTCTGTGTGAAATTTTTGAAAAAAGAGCACCACGTCTTCGATGAAGAGTGATCATCAGAAGGGCACACGAGTGCGTTTCAATACCCGTCCTGTCTTCTGTCCCGAGCGCGTCGGCTCACGTGAGATGACAGCTCACTGACGACTCTCCTCTCTGTGCACATATGATCGAGACTTCGCGACTCCCCTTTCATGTGTTTGCTCTTGATGCACTCGCACCTCTACGAATAATTCGACCATTTTTCTCGCTCCTCCGTTGTTCCGTGATACTGGGCCATCGACACGTATGCACACATAGCCGCCACAACACCTCCAGCACACGCAAATTTGGGTAAAAAGGGGGGAACAGGAGGCGACGCGGAAATTCTGTCACCTTCTGAAAGAGTAAGAAAGCGGGCGCCGCCTCCATTGATTCATTCGCTCACACACTACGTACTGCGCGCACCCACACGCATACTCAGAGAGCTGCACACGCGAAGCAACTCGAATCCCTGACCCACTTATTTTGGTGCGGGTTAAAGAAGGCGTGAGAGCACATCTGTGCGTGAGTGTCCCATAGACCAGAGTAACATAGAGTTGACGAGATAGAGAAGGGGAGAGCGGGTGGTCTTGTGCTCTCGATCCATATGAAGACACCCTCCCACCGCTACCCCTGGGCAAACATACAGATCCACTCCCTCCTCCCCTCCCCCAACACGTACGCACGCACAGATGCTGTCAAAGATTCACCGCGTAGAGCTTGAAAACTTCAAGAGCTACTACGGCAAAGGTGTCATCGGGCCTTTCAAGGATTTCACGTGCATTGTCGGGCCCAATGGTGCTGGCAAGTCCAACTTGATGGACGCTTTGAGCTTTGTACTGAGCAGCAGCGTCACACCGGCGCGTGCCTCATCGATGCGCGGCAAGGCATTGGTCGACTTCATTCATCGCAAGGCGAAGGCGGCAAGCAAAGGCTGCAGCGTGACTTTAGTAGTGCGCCATCCGGCGTCGCAGCGGCCCGTAGCCTCCGCTGCGGCGCCGGCTGACGGTGAGTCGGGCATGAATGATGCCGTTGCGGCTGCCGCTCGTCGTGGCACGGTCGTCGCCGACGACGGGGAGCACGTTCACCACAGCAGCACCGTCGAGACCTCTTTCACTCGCCAGGTGGATCCGCAAGGCGCGGTCTCATGCCTGCTCAATGGCAAGCCGGCAACAGAGAGGGAGTACGTGGCCGCGCTTACCCAGCACCGCATGGCGCTCGTGTGACACGTTCTCGGGACGTCTC
>NC_009326.2:1363294-1369651 GCF_000002845.2 Leishmania braziliensis MHOM/BR/75/M2904
CTTTTGAATCGTAGAGATCCGCCGCAGGTGTGTCGCTCAGGTACGAATCCACCGGCGAACACGGCGTCGCCACAACCGGACGTTCCGCGTGGTCCGACCCGCTCTGCCTCTTCAAAGCAACATCCTCAGCCACCGCTACTGCCTCGCCACCTGCGAGGAATGAGGACGGCCTCTTGACCAGATACGTGACATCCGCGTTGCCTGCGGAAAGCGCAGAGGCGGCGGGCCAAGAAGAAGCATCGTACTGGTGCGTCAGTGAAGGCGCCACGTCTTGCCTCGCATTTTGCGACGCGTCCACCGCAGCGAGAGGGAGTGGCATGCCGTGCGCAACAGTCTTTCCTGCCGTCAGCTTGGCCACACCACCTAGCTGAGTGTCGCCTTCGACGGTCTCGGCTGGGGTGGCGTGTGCTGTGGCGCGGCGCTCCAGCGGCTGCTGCACACCGGTTCCAGCCGCTGCACTTCGCAGGATCACCCTGTCACCCTCCACATCAGGTGCCGGGCGCGCATCGCTAACAATCACCGGCGTTGAATGGGAATCACCTGCCTCACCCTCGAAGCGCAAGCTGCTGCCGCTGAGGTGCGACGCCGGTAGGTGATACGTCGTGGACGACGACGAAGCAGACATGAGAGGGGTGAGAGTCAGCTGCACCTCGGGGCCAGCGGTGCGGTAATGTCCCCCTCCCAGTGCGCTCCCCATGCCGACCGGCTGCGTTGCGGAGACCAGAGTGACACTCGTGGTGCGGGGTTTAGTTGCGGCGGCACCGTTGTGAATTGGAGCTACATCGATACTGTCATTCTGCACCAACGGTGACGGTGCGCGGGCTTCGCCAGCGGAGGCGCAGCGCCCGCGCAGCCCCGTGGCCTTCGAAAGGTAGCTGCAGCTAGGGCGAGACGTGGAGGCAAAGCTACGACCGTACGAGCTCTCCTCATCCACCCCTCGCATGCTGCTGTGATAGGTTCCTTGCCCACTGCTAACCGCAGTGCTACGCGCAACTGCCATCTCAAGCTGTCGGACGTGACGGACTAGACCATCGACACGGTGCACCATCGCGTGCAGCGAGTCCGAAAAACGAGCCATCTCTTGCGTGAGCCCATTCAGCACTACGGGGGCAGCAGCTGGCGCTGTGCTGCTATCGTTGGAGTCACTGCTGCCGGCACCACCCGTGAGCAACGCTGTCTGCAGCGACGAGCATTGTACGAGCATCTCAAGTCGGTTTACATCACGCCGACAGACGCGGACTTCACTGCTGCGGCACATCGCGTCCTCCATCAAACGCCGCGTCTCTGCCGTACAGCGGGCCGCCATGTCTGCTGTGCTTGTCAACATCCCCTGAGCCTGTGCCACGCGATTCTCGAGCACGCGATGCTGCGCATGCAGCTCCTGCGTCTCTTTCTGCACCGCTCGACTCATCGCCCACCGCCACCGCTGCAGTCCGTGCTCCAAGGCCTCAAGCGTCTCTTGCACGTGGGTCTGCTGGCGTTGAAGAGCGCCGCTGATCCGCTGTTCCTGGCGATCACTGGCGCTGACCCTTTGCTGCCCCAGTGCTAGCACGTCCTCTCGCACATGCCTCAGCTCCTCACTCCACGCCGCGATTTGGCGCTTCACACCCCGCTGGTGCTCCTCCAGGTCGCGCTGCATCTCTTCCTGCGAGGCCGCAAAGTCAGCGTGAATGTCTGCTCGGTGCACGTGCACCCTCTCGGTGGCGTCCTTCGCTGCCTTCTCTACTTTGGCTTGGCGGACACGGAGCTCGTCTACGCTGTCGCGCAGGCTTAGCAGCCGCTGCTGCACCTGGGCCTCGATGAGCGGGGCAACAAGGCTCGGAAGATGCCAGCGGGCCCACTGGGCGAGCTCAGCGGACAGCATGTTTCGAGCGAGATCATCTCGCACCTGTGGCGGCCCGAGCCGGTCACCGGCGAAAGTCGATGGGGCGAGATCGACGCAGTCGGCGATATTGCACGGATAGAAGTGCAACGGCCCTCGCATGCGCACCTCCGCGGCCATGCGGTCAAGCTCGTGTCGCGTGCGTGACGTCTTGAGGAGGAGCCCGCCCATCTCCTTGGTCGCCTCTTCCAGCCGCGCGGTGAAGCGCTCATCATCGCGACAGGCTTCGATGTAGTGGGACATGAGTGCCAGAGTGGGGCGTTGTTTTCTCTTGCTTTGTCTGATGCGAGGCCTGCGCCAACCGCACGAAACGTGGTACTCCTAGCGAGCCCTTTTTTCGTGTTCCCAACACCACCTCGTCTCCGTGGCGATGGCGTGCACATACCGGGTTGGGAAAAGTGAGGGGATAACGCCCATAGTGAACAGAACAGCGGGAAAAAGAGGAGAAAGGTCGTTCATGAGCGCTACAGCAAGCAAAAATGTGAACTGCCAGAAGGACCGAGGACGGCACGCCATGGGGAGCTTACAGAGCGCATAAGAGCCTCCACTGCTTCCCTCATGATCCCTTGATGAAAGGCGCACCGGTACGTTCGCCGTAGGCGTGGCGCACACACGAAGTGGCCTTCGCCACAGCGGAGGGCTTTCGTGGGCCCAGCCGTTTGAATTTGCTCCATTTCGCTTTCTCATCACCTCGGATCTTTCCTCGACTCTTTCCCTCAGCAACCCTTCTCTCTCTCTACCTACCCGCCCCTCCTCCTCCTGGACATGCCCACACACGCACCCACACACACGCACAGACGTGCGCCAGAAACGGCGCGACCACCCATGAGAGCCGACACAGGGGGTCGAGAGAAACGAGAAAGGGCGAGTGGAGCGCGCGTACGTGAGTAGGGAGAGAGGTGGAGTCTCGAACGAATTTTAGGAGACTAAAGCAAAGAAAGGGACGCCTGAGAGGGGAAGGGTGAGCAAGAGGAGCTAAGCGGCAAGGGTGCGTGTGCATTTGAGTGCTTAGGTATATCTCTCTGTGTGGGAAAACACGGGGCTGTGCTTAGAGGAAAGCGGCGCTGGCACGCCTTACCTCCACACCCTAGGCGAGCTAGCGTGCTGCTCAAGGCCGTCAACACATTTGTCGCCCGTCGCTCCGTTTTTCTTTACGTGCCACGTGGCCCTCGCACAGCAGGCAAACAAACAACAAAACGCAACAGCCAGCAGAGAGGCTCCACAAGTGACTGGGGAGTACAAACGAGGAGAAGGTCGGCGGTGGCCCAGCTGCGTTGCCTAAATCGACGCTTTTGATGTCCACTTTGTTTCCACACACGCACGAAATACGGCACGCACAGACGCGTGATTGCAAGGGGGCTATACATCTCCCACTTGTTTGGGCGTGGAATAAAGCATAAGACTCACGGTGGGCAGAAGTGGGTTGGGGGAGGTAGAAGCGAAAGCAAAGTTGGCAAACACACAAGAGGTCAACCACAAGAAGGAAGAGGGAAAAGGGTGGCGGCTGGGGGAGAGCACGGTAAGCAAATAGAGGCCTCACAGGATCTGCGGAACCCTCAGCCTCCCTCCCTCCTTAAGCCCGTCTTTCCCCGCTCGTTGATCGTCACAGCTGCAGCTTCCAACACGGCACGAGCAGGTGGGTAGAGATGAGCGGACAAGAGGGCTGAGGGAAAGGGAATTTGACGCGCGATACGCAAGGGCGGGAGAGGGGTGGTGGTGGTGGTGGTGCAGGTGTCGAAGGAGGACCAAACAGCGCGCGTCAAAAGGCAGCGCATGGCCAGTGTTTGCCGTGGCTAACGCGTGCACCTTGCGTTGTCCCCTGGCCCGCTCCGTGTCTAAACCTCACCTCACGTTTTCGACACCGACACTGAAGCTGCCGCACTTAAGCTAGAGTTACCGGGAGCTGATGGGGCGGCGCTGGCTCGCCCTGAATGCTCCGCGGCGCTCCGGGTCGTGTGGGTACCCTGGTGCCCTTCTCTACGGCTAGATCTGCCCGTGCCCCTGACGGTGCTGCTCCTCGGTCCGCTTATTCGCGCCGTGCGCTGCCTTACTCGCGCCCTTTTTGGGCCCCTTCTCCTTCTTCATTGCCTTGAGTTGCTGCCTGTGCTCCTCAAAGCTCATGGGGTATCCCCCGGGCCGTGGCTGCCACACGAGCGGCTTGGCTGGCAGGTTGTACTTGCTCCGGTTGTAGGAGTCACTCAGGTACTCACTGAGGTGCTGCGGGAATAGGGATGGGAACGTCTCGCACACGCTCGGCTGTGCCTCTGTCCACAGAAATTCCACCTTTGTGCGAGTGACGGGGTCGATCGCTGGCAGGACGAGCTTCCACAGCACGGAGAAGAGCCTCGGCGGGTTGATGCACAGCATCTTGCCTAGTCTCTCCGGGTAATGGTCCTGAATTACGCGGATGACGCGCACGCCTACAGACGACTTGCCGTCGTAAAGATGCGAGTACGTTTCGAAGTCCGTCACGCAGACCTACTTCTCGACCCCGACAGGCATCATGCGGATCAAGTGATTGAAGGCACACACCATGTGCCGCAGCGGATTCTTGCGCTCCGGGCCCCAGCGCATCGACATGAACATGACGGGGCGGTGCTCCTTGTCCCACCCAATGAACTGGCCCATGTGGCCATTCGGGTTCTCCAAGCAAGCCTCACACTGCCACGTCTCCGATCCCGTTTCCTTCCACCACCTGACGGTGCCCTCCAGCATTGAGAAGGCCTTATCGAGGTCGAAGCTGCGGGCGAGAAGGTAGCGGAGACACAGCCAGTTGTCGAACTTCTCCGCGGCGTACCACGGCGCAGCGGAGACCATCTTTATGAACGCCTCCAGCTTGCGTTGCTGTGCTTCCTCGAGCTCCCCGCGACGCTGCTCCCACGTCTTCACGACAGTGGGAGGCCGGATCTTGTTCACCTCCTCCTCGCTTGAGAGAAAGTACGGGATTTGAAAGCCGTCGTTCTGCTTTGGCAGCAGAAAGCAATCCTTAGGCAGATCCAGGTCGGCCTCCACGGTAGACGCGGCCGACTCGCCGTTAGATGGCGTCGACGCTGGCTTCGCCGCCAGCGCAAGGTCACTTTTTGACGACATCTGAAGCACACGTGCTGGCTGCTGCCCGCACTCTCTTTCTCTTTAGAGTGTAGGTGGTGGGTGCAGTCCGTGGCGCAAGCATGTAGCAGGTAGGCATGGTGGAGGGAGAGACATGTAAAAGGTGAGAGAGTAATGCCGGAATCTAAGCATGACGCATCCCAGTACGCGTTCCCAACGCTTTCTAACTGGTGAGTCCCCTATTTCCGCGGACGTGTGTACCAACCTGGTACCCCTTTCCACATCCTATCAACACATCTAGCGCTGGTACCGCTATCCATGAGAGTTCTGCTGCTTTCAAGTCACTATCGGGTAGCGCTCTACACACGGATGGGTACGCTTGAGAATTCCCCCTGCTTGCATCACCCAAGGATCCCAGTCGAGACAAATAGTCAAGGAGCGAGAGAGCAAGAGGAATCAAACATGTCCAATAACTCCATTCTTCGAGGTCTGAGGTGGGAGAAAGAGCAAAATGGGGCAGGCAGAAGACAAACAATGAGTGAGGCGAGTCACTGAAACGTTGCAGCGCACAATGACTCCTCGCCACCTTTGTTGTGCGATTACCTCCCCACCTCCCTTTCGTTCTTGTCGCAAGCCTTCAGCAAAAGAAAGCCGGTGCTACGGTCCAGGTGTCTACAGCAAAGATGTGGCTCAATTCCTAGTTTGACTACACACACCTATGGACCCAGAGACGTGCACACGCACGACGTAGGGGAGGAGAGTGGCGGAGTCGCTTGGAGAAGCGCAGATGGCTGAATAACGGAAGGTAGTCGGTTGGCTCCACCGACCAATGCGTAAACGCTAAGGCTACGATGGCGCCTCACACAGCAAGTGAAATCGACGACGAGAGTGGTGAGCATAGAGGGCGAGACACGCAGCAATAAGCAGCACCACACACACACACACACAAAAGCACACCGAAAAGGGGAGCAGCTGCGTGAAAAAGAGAGGTGCAGAAAGCATGAGCAGTGACATACATGGCTAGGGGCGTGTGCGTGCACCGCTGAGCCGCGGCGAAGCCTTACGTGCCTGCGAAGAGTACCATCGCGCGCTGAGGCGCCGCACGGCAGAGGTGGAAGCAACGGAGGAGGCCTTTCGCCTGCGTTGCGCGGCGCTCATCCACAAATGCCCATACACAGAGCCTCGCAGTGAAGCCCCAGTGCACAGCCCCTTTTCTTCATTGTTTAAGAATGGCGTCCTGTTTTCCTACCCTTTCGGCTAAGCGGGGAGGGCTGGGGTAAAGACGCGACGCGCCTTCTCTGCCCGCCGTGCGTGCTCTAGCGACTCGCATACTCTGTTGATGCACTTCTCCCTCGACTTGCTCGTCGGCAGCACGACTGCCCCAATCCCTACTGTCAGCACCACCGCGTGCTCCAGCAGGAGTGGGC
>NC_009326.2:1369751-1416754 GCF_000002845.2 Leishmania braziliensis MHOM/BR/75/M2904
GCCCTCCAGCATTGAGAAGGCCTTATCGAGGTCGAAGCTGCGGGCGAGAAGGTAGCGGAGACACAGCCAGTTGTCGAACTTCTCCGCCGCGTACCACGGCGCAGCGGAGACCATCTTTATGAACGCCTCCAGCTTGCGTTGCTGTGCTTCCTCGAGCTCCCCGCGACGCTGCTCCCACGTCTTCACGACAGTGGGAGGCCGGATCTTGTTCACCTCCTCCTCGCTTGAGAGAAAGTACGGGATTTGGAAGCCGTCGTTCTGCTTTGGCAGCAGAAAGCAATCCTTAGGCAGATCCAGGTCGGCCTCCACGGTAGACGCCGCCGACTCGCCGTTAGATGGCGTCGACGCTAGCTTCGCCGCCAGCGCAAGGTCACTTTTTGACGACATCTGAAGCACACGTGCTGGCTGCTGCCCGCACTCTCTTTCTCTTTAGAGTGGAGGTGGTGGGTGCAGTCCGTGGCGCAAGCATGTAGCAGGTAGGCATGGTGGAGGGAGAGACATGTAAAAGGTGAGAGAGTAATGCCGGAATCTAAGCATGACGCATCCCAGTACGCGTTCCCAACGCTTTCTAACTGGTGAGTCCCCTATTTCCGCGGACGTGTGTACCAACCTGGTACCCCTTTCCACATCCTATCAACACATCTAGCGCTGGTACCGCTATCCATGAGAGTTCTGCTGCTTTCAAGTCACTATCGGGTAGCGCTCTACACACGGATGGGTACGCTTGAGAATTCCCCCTGCTTGCATCACCCAAGGATCCCAGTCGAGACAAATAGTCAAGGGGCGAGAGAGCAAGAGGAATCAAACATGTCCAATAACTCCATTCTTCGAGGTCTGAGGTGGGAGAAAGAGCAAAATGGGGCAGGCAGAAGACAAACAATGAGTGAGGCGAGTCACTGAAACGTTGCAGCGCACAATGACTCCTCGCCACCTTTGTTGTGCGATTACCTCCCCACCTCCCTTTCGTTCTTGTCGCAAGCCTTCAGCAAAAGAAAGCCGGTGCTACGGTCCAGGTGTCTACAGCAAAGATGTGGCTCAATTCCTAGTTTGACTACACACACCTATGGACCCAGAGACGTGCACACGCACGACGTAGGGGAGGAGAGTGGCGGAGTCGCTTGGAGAAGCGCAGATGGCTGAATAACGGAAGGTAGTCGGTTGGCTCCACCGACCAATGCGTAAACGCTAAGGCTACGATGGCGCCTCACACAGCAAGTGAAATCGACGACGAGAGTGGTGAGCATAGAGGGCGAGACACGCAGCAATAAGCAGCACCACACACACACACACACAAAAGCACACCGAAAAGGGGAGCAGCTTCGTGAAAAAGAGAGATGCAGAAAGCATGAGCAGTGACATACATGGCTAGGGGCGTGTGCGTGCACCGCTGAGCCGCGGCGAAGCCTTACGTGCCTGCGAAGAGTACCATCGCGCGCTGAGGCGCCGCACGGCAGAGGTGGAAGCAACGGAGGAGGCCTTTCGCCTGCGTTGCGCGGCGCTCATCCACAAATGCCCATACACAGAGCCTCGCAGTGAAGCCCCAGTGCACAGCCCCTTTTCTTCATTGTTTAAGAATGGCGTCCTGTTTTCCTACCCTTTCGGCTAAGCGGGGAGGGCTGGGGTAAAGACGCGACGCGCCTTCTCTGCCCGCCGTGCGTGCTCTAGCGACTCGCATACTCTGTTGATGCACTTCTCCCTCGACTTGCTCGTCGGCAGCACGACTGCCCCAATCCCTACTGTCAGCACCACCGCGTGCTCCAGCAGGAGTGTGGCGGTCTGGCGCAGCTGCGGTAGTGAGGACACCTCAGTCTGGTAACGGACGATCTCTCCACTTCTACCCCCAAAAGCTCCGTGACTAGGTGTTTGCTGGGCTCAACAAACGATTGATGTAGAGCAGCGGAATGACTGCTCGCCCATCGTGCAAAGGATCGCTCGCCGTTTTAAACGACCGCCTCAGGGTCTGGCCTCTCCTACCAATGCATCTGAAACCGCTCGGCCTCCCTCAAGCGTGCGCAATGGCGATGTGGTCGGTCACGGAAGCGATCCAGCTTCCTGAGGGAATCCCATTTCTTCCCATTTGGCGCAGGATGCAGCTGGCAATTCAAGGTTTGCTGTGCTCGGGGCCTGCTTTCCACATGGTCGGGAAGTCGCCGCAGGACCCCTTGTTCGAGTAACTTGCACAGACGACTGGTCAGCGCCACTGGGTGGTGGGGCGCGGCATCATCATCGGGCCAGCGTGGCCTCAGGAGGGGCTCATGGTGCCCATCCCTCCGCGTGGCAGGGGCGATGCCGGTGACGACGCCCTGGTTGCAGATGGCCAGCGGCGCTCTCCGGCCGCGCGTCGGGGGTGCTGCGGCGCTTTCGCTGCGAACAACGTCGGGTTCGTGGCGGGGCTCGCGGGGGTGCAATGTTGGGCTCCCTTCGCCGCAGGCGCTTTGCGGGGTGTTGGCCTTGGTCTCTGTGGGGCGAAGGGGGGGGCGGCTGGCGGATGTCGCGCCAACCCCTGCCGGCACACGCCCTCGCCAACGCGCGGTTCCGCCCCCCCCCCCCTCCCCCGCTCATGTAGCGGCCGCCCCGTCCCTGCGTTGATGCGCGGCGTTCGCGGGGCATGGGTCGCCTGGACGCGTGTCTGTGGTCGGGGGCCCTTGGGGTGGGGGCGTTTCGGGGCGGCGCCCACCCCTGATGGGCGGCCCAACGAAGCGCTTTTGCGAACAAGCCCGGGAGAGAGCGGCGCGCAGGATACTCTCTCAAGAGCCGCCTCCAGCTGGAGCCGGCTCGGCGCCCAGAATGGTTTGTGAGCAACTTTGCCGGATGGGACAGCCCTCCTGGCTGCCTCGGCTCTCGGTCCAGCAGCCTATCGTACCCTCCCCTTGAGGGGGCTTTGCGGTTGCGTATGTGTAGTGGAGATGTGGTGGGTGGGAGTGCATGGTCGATTTGCTCTGCTTCCCAGAGGTGCCTTTGGGTTGACGCGGTGGTCGGGGTCCGTGCAGCCCCCTGAATCTCGCTCGTCCTCGTGGTGCGTGCGGGATTGGGCGCCAGGCATCGCTGGCGGCACCGGGTCGCATCCCCTCTCGAGGCGGGCGGCAGGCCCGATCGCGCCGCGGTCCCCTCGGTGCCGTGGCGACGGCGCCTCCGCCACAGACGTGGTGGCCGGGGGCCACGGCAACGCCCCGCAGGCCTGTGGGAGTGAAACGCCCCTCCCTCGCAGGGCACTGGCTTGCGCCGAGGATCCGCCACGGAACCGGGCCCGCCAACACCGAACGGCGCCGCCCAGCCCCATTGAAATGCCACTGCATGCAGCGCAGGCGAGGTCCAGGATTACGCCCAACATCGCCGCAACACAGCACTGGCCCAGAGCGGCACACTGACGCCAAGGGTCCGCAGCCGTACTCGGGGGCAGGCTGCTCGGCTTCCCTGCAACGTGTGGGGCGTCGGGGCCCGACACCACGC
This sequence comes from Leishmania braziliensis MHOM/BR/75/M2904, assembly GCF_000002845.2. Classification (NCBI taxonomy): domain Eukaryota; phylum Euglenozoa; class Kinetoplastea; order Trypanosomatida; family Trypanosomatidae; genus Leishmania; species Leishmania braziliensis. The sequence goes on from NC_009326.2 coordinate 1,373,202, forward strand.
ACCGAGGTGGCCGACATCGTCAGGGAGTAAAGAGGAAAGCAAAAGTAAAATGTAAAAAGCCGAAGAAGGGACAAGTGTCAACAACATCCGCGGGTGCCACATCGCTCTGGATGCTGATATAGCCGGCGCACACGCACGCCTGAAAAATGATGTCATTTACGCATGGGTCGGCCCGCATGTGTGTGTGTGTGTGTGTCGCTCTGTTACGATGGTGGTGCCGCACTCAACCGCAGGAAGAGCGCGGCGCGTACCAAGAGGCAGGGGTGAATGAAAGGCACCAGAACAGCAAGAAGAAACGGAGAAAAAAGTAGAGCTGCTACAGAGAAGTAGGTCGATCAAAATAGTAGTGCACTTGTGGGCGAGCACGTGTCTGGGAGCGGATGGGTGGTTTTCTATCCCCTAACGAAAAATCAGAAGATGGAAGCAGAGAGGATAAAACGAACCGCGGCTGCACAGATATACGCGTACACACGCGCAAGAAAAAAAAAAACAAGAGAGAGTCGCACCATCACACCTCCACTGAAGCCAAGGGAAAAACAAAGCGAAAAGACATACACGCGTGCCCAAGAAACAACATACATGCTGGTGGTTCGGACGGGAGGCAGAGTCCAACGCCCAGCTACAACACGGAGGAATGAGTGGCGTCCTCGTTGTCATTGACTTCGCAAATGAAAGCCTCGCTGTCTTCCTCGATTCACTTGTCGCTCATCCCGTCCGCTTTACCGCGCAACGTAAAGTTCTTTAGGGGCGAGGGTGGAGGCTCTCGTTTGGCACACAGTCACACAGAGGCACAAAACACCGCAAACACGCTTAAAAGCGCGCACACAGAGAGACAGAAAGGGAAGAAAAAAGAGGCTCACTCTGCACATGCCCACAGGCATACAAGCCAAAGCAGAAAAGGGAAAACAGTGCAGAAGAAGAAACAGAAAAGTAACACGTGCTTCATGCTGGAAGAATGCGGGGTGTGGGGCACAAACAAACGTCGTTTCCCCCACCCACCCCCCATTCGCAAAGGAAGCGGCGGCGAAAAAAAGAAAATGAGGGGAAAAAAGGTGGCACAGCGTGACGAAAGTGATCGAGAGAGTGGCGACGCCACACACCAAGATGCCATCCCTCAGCCCCCAGCCCCTCCAGCTCTGCGCCTCACCCTGTGTCCTGCTCGCAGACTAAGCACGTTTTTTTTGTCTCTGTGTGTATAATGCTGGCGTTTCCGAGTCGGCACAGAGCCGCGTGCGGCTCCTCTTGCAGCGTTCCCTCTTTTCTTCTCCTCTTGCTTGCCGCCACCATTCCTTGTCGACTCTTCTTATGGGGTTTCTTCTTTAGATGGAAAGATGGGCGGGCGCAGGCTGAGGAGAAGTGAGGGGAGCGAAGAGCACCGGTGTCCCGCAGTGACCGTCTCCCTTCATCCCTCACCTGCTGGTCGTCCCTTTTCACAGCTTAGAGCGTACGTTGTCAAGCATAACACCAATGCTCATCATGAGCAACTTCGTTTCGTTGGCGAACATCTCCATGGACAGCGTGAAAGCGTGCAAGCCCTCTGCATCCTCCGATGTCATCGGAAACTGAAAAGTCTCCGGGAGACGCACAGGGGTGGTTGGGTGGTTCCGATGCTCTAAGACATCTGGTGTGCTTGGCCTGCGCAGGTGCGGCATCACAGGCACACTGCGCCCCGGGGCGAGCGCCTGAAAGCTGCATCCCTGACTCGCCCGCGCCGTTACAGGGGTGAGGGGGGTGAAGCGGTTGAATATGTCGTCGAACGTGGCAACCCGTGGAATACCAGGCGTGTGCGCCATGGTTGAGAAAGGGTGCGTGCTGCACTGTGAGATATCGCAGCCAAGCGAATATGAGTAGCGGAGCCCTGGAGAACGAAGCGGCGAGTGCGGCTTTAGCGGGTCGCCACCAGATGTGCTCACTGTCGCAGCCTCCTGTCTAGACTTCTGCTCGCGCTTCTCAGAGTCGCGGATGTGTGGCTGTCTGTGGGTGCTAGAATCCGAGGTCTTACCATTAGTGCCGCACGAGACGCCGCGGGAATCATCCGCCTCTACGTAGCTCTGCACGGACTGGTTGATAAGCATGAGCATAATCTGACTCTTTCGACACTGCAGCACGTCAGCGGTCTCGATCAGATCGAGGACGGCCTTCGTGATGTCACCCTCCAGGTTGATTGACGGCTCGCGCATCGTGTAGCACATGAGGTCTACAAAGCGCTGGAAGGCGCCGGCGACGTCGTGGGCCACAGGCTGCAGGTTGCGCATCATGTGGCGCGTGCCCTCTGTGTACATGGACTGACTACGAATGACGTTCCAGCTCATCCACATTGTCTGGAGCAGCATAGCCATGCGGTACATGTGCCGGTACGTTTGCTCACAGGACTTGATCGGGTAGTCGATGTCGACGAGCGTCCGTTCATCCCGCGCGAACTTCATCATCTCCTTTGTGCCCTTGAGACGACGTATAAGGTCGACCAGCTGTGCGTCAATCCGCAGCATGGCGGTATCTGCCTTGGACAGCAGGTGCAGGGAGCGGTTCGTGAGCGTATTGCGTCGCGGTATCGGGTGCTTCTCATCGCCCACGTTCTTCGATGACATCTCCGACTCTGTTTCGTTGTGCTCCGTGCGGGAGTAGTCTACCACGGTGGGGTCGTTCGCCAGCGGCGCACTGAAGAGGTCCATCATGTTTGAGACCACCGAGCCCATGCAGCGCAGTACGTTGCTGCGTTTCGCGCGCAAGATGAGGCTGGGCGACAACGGCAGCACCAGCACGCTCACGAAGAGGTAGATAAAGATGCCGAACGTGTTCTGGTTCATGCGGGCCACTGCGTCCTCCACCGTCGTCTCTGCAATCGAGATAAGTGGGATGAGAACAAACATACCGTACACAGCCATGACGCCGTACTCCTTGTCAAAGCGCAGGAACGTACCAACGAACATCAGGGTGCACAACGAGGCGACGCGCTGCACCGGGGTCTCCGAGTAGGTACCAGCGAAGAAGCCGAGCACCGTACCAAGCAAGCAGCCGGTCAGACGTACAATGGACTCCTGCACTGCCTCGACTGGGTTTGCGCCGGAGACGAAGGCGATAATGCTTGGGCCAGAGAGGACAGCCTTGTCGATCTTAATTAGGTAGGAGAAACCGACTGTCAAGATCATCGCCCCGCTCACCTTGGCGGCCTCGATGACACGCTGGATTTCTCGGCGGTTCCACTCCGTGACAAGCTTCCTGAGGAAGTTCAGGTTCTCCTTCAGGGGCTCCCACGCCGTCTTGATCCAAACCTGCTCGATGGTGCCCACTACGCTCGGGCGGTGCGCCTTGACCTTGATCTGGAAGATGTCGATCGTGTCGCGGACGCAGACCACTGTGAAGAGATAGAAAGTCATGAGTGGAACGAACTCCTCCAAGACGCCGGAGGTGTACTCATAGAAGATCATGCGGCGTGCCAGTTTGTACGCGTCCTGCAGGTTGTCGGTGCGGTCGGCAAAGTACTCGAAGCGTTCATGCAGGTCCAGCAGAGCCTTGCGCGTCTTGGCGTGGGTTAGCAGGTCCAAGAGTTCGTCGAAAACCTCGGCAACAACGTTGAGGTGTGGATTTAGCAGTTCGCCAAACGCCCTGGAGGAGTCGGAGTCGTCGATCGCGCTCGGCTTTGCCTCGACCATGTCCAGCACACGCATCATGCTGCTGAGGTTGAGACGCAGGCGCTCCAGCAGGGCAAACTTGAGCGCGCGAATCTCACGCACTTCGGCAGACTCGAAGAACCACTCATAGAAGGAGAAGCCCTGGTAGTGCTCAAACAGCGGCATCAGCTCGTCGAGGGAGTCGGTCATGATGCGCACCTTCGACATAGCTATGTTGCGCTCCACGTTGGACGGACTCCAGAAGGAGTAGACAAGGCCGCGGTACGCAGTGGCGGTGTTGCGGCTGATGTCGCGGAGGAGCCGCTGCGCCTCATTCTTGCAGAAGAGGGGGTAGGGAAAGAAGGCGACCACGACGCAAAGTCCAGTGCCGATGCACCAGTCCACCATAACACGGCACGGAAAAATAGCACCGTGGTTCTTGTCGACTAGGAGCCCAATGGCGCAGCTATTGAAAAGAAGCAGGCAGATCCGCCGTACGATGCCCTCGCTGAAGGTGCCCATGATGAACAGCATAGCTGTGTAATAGATACACCAGCCAGTTATGTGGTGGCCGAGGTTCAGCGCCCCCGCGATGACGGACAGCGGCAGCCAGAAGCAGCCGGCGCGAATCCAGCTGACAAGGTACGCGATGACCTCCCCAGACGTCCGCTTCGCCGCCAGCAACGTTGACGAGAAAACCATGAAGGGGGACACAAAGGGGCTACCGGGAAGTTTCGCTGCGATCAACGCGCTAGGCACGAGCACCGCCAGAACCGTGATGCGGGCGGCAAACTCGACCTGACGCCAAAACTGAGGCGCTCGCAGGGAGTCGAAGAAGGTGCAGTGCATGCGCCGCGTGGACGGACGCAGGTGCCACGGCACACTCACGTCACCGTGGGCACCACTGCCACCCTCAGGGTAGCGGACATTGTATCGGGGAATACCACAGCTGTCCAGCGAGTCGTCATCGTTGCTGGCAGAGGGGCCGTTGCAGCACGTGCTGTTGGCGATCCGGGTGCCAGGCGCACCACCAGCATTCGCGGCACCCCTCAACTTGGCGACAGGGACGTCGGACGCAGCCTTCTTTGGAGAGGGTGCGCCGCGCACCGAGAACGCCTTTGGTTGGGCGCCAGGTGAGTTCACCGAGATGAATTCGGCAGGTGGCCCGGGGTCTGGTGCCACAAGCGGCAGTGGTTGTGGCAAGAGCTTTATCTGGTGCTCAACAGTAGTTGCATTGGAGGATGCTAAATGATCCTTGGCGCTTGTACTAGTGTTGGCGGGTGTCACCGTATTGGGGGGTGGCTCCGCCTCCCCCACGAGTGACGCGTTGCGGGAAGCGTCCTCCTTCGAGGTAAAGATTGGCTCTTCATCGGAATAGAAAAGGTGGGACATGTCCACAGCCGTAAGCTATCGCGTGTGTGTGTGTCGCTCCGGAAGTCTTGTCCGTTGCTTTACATGTTTTTTCTTTGCTTTTGTTTGGCGTCAGAGGCGTGTCGATGGTGAGCCCCTTTGTGTGCTCCGTTGCCGTAGGTGCAGTGGCAGTCACTCGCACGACGAGACCTCAACAGGCAAATGCGCTTCACTAAGAGAGAGAAGACATACACACTGCTGCAGCGCCGGTAGGGCACCACACAGCGTAAGAGAGGGTGTCAGAATAAAGTGCATGAACGCTTTTCCCCTTGTCGGAGCACAGTCCGACAGAGAAGAGGTGCTCCGCTCCGCGCTAGACCCAGCCTGTCCCACACCCGCCTCGGGGTGCGGAGCAGCGGTCGACACGCGCATTGCTGTAATGCGCCGACTCGGCGATGCAAGCACAGCCCCTGCCTCAAACTCCACCCACCCACCCACCTGCTCCGCAGAGCGCCTCACAGATGCTCCTGCGGTGCCGGTCGTCGCCTGGTGCATCCCTCGGGGTGACACGCAGGCGTTCCACACCAATAGACGGCGAGGGAAGGGTGGGGTGCATTCGAGTCAGGTCCGCACTCTGCCCGTCATGTGGACGGCACAAGCGGGTCCACTGTCGCAGGTCTCTCCGACGCAACGCCGCCCAGGACCTGACCACTGACGTTAGCGGCGATGCATCGCCCTGACCGCCCCACGGGGTGAGGTACTCAGCCCTCATACCGCGGTGAGCGAGACCCCGGTATCAGGGGAGCCAAAACATCTTTTCCACTGTGTCACTTTTGCTCTTCAACACGTAATCCTGCCACGCACCAGTCCGCTGGCATGCGCACACGCGGCCACACCTCGCCTGCCTCCGCCGCGCCACTGCTGAATCCTCGTCGTCTGGGGAGAGCCGTCCCGCCGCTGAATCGGGCCATGCGTCTCACGGACTCGTCTCGTCCCTCCTCGCTTCTCCCCCCGGTGCGTGCTGCGCGATGGGTGCCGGGCCTGCCTGGGTGCACTGCACGCCTCGATCCGAGAGCGCTGCCCCCGGGATCCTGCTCTGGCGCGGGGGTCGCGACGCCTGCCGTGCGGGTGGCGGGCGTGGTGTGGGCGCGTGGGGGATGGGCTGGGAAAATGGGGGCCGGTCACCGGCGGGCCCGGTGGTGTGACCCAGGGCGCGCCCGGCTGACCGCGGGTGGCAGCGCGTGCACATGGCGCTCGTCATTCGCGGTACAGGGCCGTGCAGGGTGGCGGTGAGCACCCGATGGAGGAAGCCCAGCTTAGAACGCGGTGTACATGGGCCTCGGGCGGTTAGCAAATCCAGTAGCTATCCTACTCTCGACACGAATCGTATTGAGGTGGTCCGTACGGGACCATGACCACACACCACTTTGGCACCGCGTCAAGGCAGACGTCTCCCACCAGCATCAAGAGTCTGCTGCCGTACTCCAGGACAGGCGGTAGGCTCTTGGCCTCCCCGTAAAGAGTGAGTGTAGCAGACCCCGGTGCTATTCACTGAAGTGGCCCAAATTGGCTGGTTGTCGAAGACTGCAGAAGAAAGCGCCGAATCCGGGCGTACTCGCATTAGGTGCGCTAAGTACCCTCCCGTCTTCTATTGCACCACGATTACGCCTTGTTTTTGTGCTACCAGCCTCGCTGCCCAGGTGCTTTAGACGTAATGAGCACCTCAGAGACTGAGCCCCATGGTGTGCTCAGAGGAGACGGCAGCGTCATGCTTCAGGGGAGGACTGCCGGTGAGGGCAGCAGCAGGCGGGCCTCGAACAGGTTTAGACCACTCGCGTTGAACAGCGGTGCGGAGAAAATTCTGCTCTGGTGAATGTAGAAGGTGTTAAGTTCGGTGAAGGAGGGGCTGCTGTGTGCACGTAGCGAATGAGAGTGACTGATGTGGAAAGGTGATGGCCCGTCTTGGAGAATGAAGCAAGCCCCGGGGTACCGTACTGACACTGCCGCGGTGGCGGTGCGGCGACTCGACCTCGGAGTGGTGACATTCATTGTCGAATCGAACCAGCTTAACTGTCGGGCCTTGCGACACATTGTGACCGAGTACCGGGGTAAGCTTGCATGAGAGAGCAGTACAGTGAAAAGCCAACGAAGAGGCCAACGCATGGCCCCAACCACAAATCCTCGACGCTCATCGAGGTTTTACTAAAAACAACCACGCCAAGTGGCGCTCCGGTGATGAAGAAAAGCGCAATGAACATAGTCGTCACTGCCTACAAGCTACAAACGCACAGCACGCCCATCATGCAGCTCTGATTGCAGTCGAAGATGTGGTAACGCGCGTAGAGACTGAGCATCTTGCGGAACAGCGTTCGCCCTTCCGTGTTGCCGGTGAAAAGAGTCAAGATGAAGCTCTGCAGCAACAGCGTCACAGAAAGGTTCACTATCACAAACGTCACTTTGAGACCAAGACACATCAGCACGCACTGCCGCCCAAATTGCGGTTTCCTTTGGCCAAGCGCGTTGCCGACGAGCTCCGCTGCCTCGACGAAGACACCAGAGGCCATGCCCCACAAGACACCAGAGAGCTGGTAGAGTATGCTAAAGATGTCGAGCTCGTCGATCAAAGCATAGCCAGCTATGATGCGATTGACTTCCAGTGCCGTCCACTCGCTCAAGATCATCGCCATGGAGGGAAAGGCAAGCTTCAGCAGCGGGCCCCAGTTCATCAGCGCCATTGGTTCCCACCCACCCACCCCAGGTCTTGTACTTACCCGCCAGGAAGAAGTAGATGAAGAAGGAGACTGGCGTCCAAGCCATGAGGAGTAACCACGTCACCGCCGCGCCGGAGAACCTCAGTACATTGATGCACATCCATAGTACAAACGGCAAAGAACCAGCGCCAACGATAAGGTCGACTGAGAGCTGCATGCTTAGGTACTCGCCAGCTAAGTAGCGCCGCATCATCCCCAGTAGCGTGGTCGAGTAGACATCGAAGAGGGAGACGCGTCAACACTGGCCCGTGAAGTGCGTCACCTGCGCGTTTTGCCGACTGGAGATCAGCAGTGAGTCTGAAAACTCCAACACAGGGTCGACAAGGGCGACAACGGTGAGGGGGTATGTGCACCATGCGCTGCGCATAAACCTCGAAAAGTTTACTGGTCTGATCACGGCCATAGCAGCAGGACAGAATCGTCTCCAGCGCGCTGCAGAGACTCGCCGAGGGAGCGGGGGTGGTCGCCTTCATCAGGCTTCCCCCGCAAGGATCGTCGAGCCAAACATCACGCTTCCGATCGTATTACCCACAATGATCGCCAGCACCACGTTGATGGGGTTTTGTGCTACCACTGCAAGGCCAAGTGGGACGTTCTGCTTTAGCACCTCGACTGCCAGCGTGGCTACCGGCGTGTTCTCATCAATGTGGTTTCTCTCCACCAGTGGGCGTGCTCGCCCGATGCTGCAGAGGGCGGGTGACCACAGTGGAGAGTAGTTGATGGCTCAGCCCTCAACATTTTCGCCTTTACCGCTGTCTACGTTGAGGCAACAAAACTATTGAGAGGGGGGGGGGTCTTTTTTCTCCTCGCAGTCTATGATCAAATGCTGCGGTGCGGTCGCTCGTCCTCAGGGGCCTACATGTAAAGAAGGAGAAGAGCCTCGGTTAGACGCAGTATTTCATCTCTTATTTTCAAGGTTCTGAAAGACAAGGGGGGAAGGGTGAGGCGGCAACACCAACTCGATCGCAGCTCGGCGTGTGCGCGTCACCACTCGTACACGAGAAAGGAATGCGGATGCCTCTCCGCTGCTCTCTCCCTTTTCAAGCCTCACCATCCTTCACTCGCCCTACGTATTCTCTCGGCCTCGGTAGAGGAGGAGGAGGCAGTAGGAGAGGTGAGAAAGACGCACACCCGCACACGAAAAGATGAAGGGGACGCATATGAAGCGGGAAGAAACGAGGGGAGAGGCTAAGGCACAAACAGCACCGAAAGCAGAGAGAGGCAAGTCAACGAGAGTGCGGAGGGGTGTGGACGGGAAGGGGGGGGGGCGGAAGAAGAAAGAACAACAGCAACAGAGAAAGTTAAAATGTTCTCAGCTGAACACACACACGAGGAAGGTAACGGAAAAGAATGACTCCACACGCATAAAAAGGGAGGAGAGTGGCGAAGAGAGTACTACTCTGAAGTCCATGTGTGTGCATGTATTTGCGTACGTTGGGGCGAAAGGCGAGGCGAGGAGAGAGAAGGGGGGTGGGGTAAAGCGGAGCGGTACCCGTTCCCTAAGCACTCTCGCACTAGGGAGAGAAGAGAGCGAGCAGGAGAAAGCTCGGCATGTACTAAAGGGGAATAAGGCGGTGGGACACAAAGGGTGAAGCCCGATGCGCACACGCGAGACAAGCTTGACAACACACAAGGTTGCGGCGTCATCTTGTCTGCAGAGGTAGTGGTGATTAAAGGGGGAGGGGTAGGGAGAAGGGCGGATATGACCGTCAGAGGGAGAGTAACGAGGAGGAAATGGGGAGGGTAAGTTGAGGCGCTAAGCGGATAAAGAGAAAGTGCATCGCGCATATAAGTTCCAGGGGAAGGGGGTGGTAGTGCCAACAGCATGGAGGTGTGGTCTCGCCGACTGCAGCGCTGAGTCGTCGTTGACTGTGCATGACGTCTCTCCATTCCATTGGTAATACATCCAAGGTGCATCTTTTTCCGTTTCGTCATCATCTAGCGAAATACTCCCTTTTTTGGCCCCATTTGGTATCCTTGTTTGGCGTCCGCAGCTGCGAAAGTGCAGTGATGAAGATAAGAAGGACGGAAGCGGGGAGTAGAGGTAACAGCGCTGTTGTGCAATCACAACTCCTCTCATCCAACTCGCGTGGAGAGCGCGCGCCTGAGCGCTTGCACTGATACACACACACGCACACACACGTGCACACATGCAGCCACACATATACTCTGAGCGGCTACGAGCTACAGTATGACAAGGAGAGCAGTAAGAAGCGTGTAAGCGGTGATACACTCCTCAATGAGCGTGTGTGTGGGGGGAGCAAAGCAAGAAGAGGCAAAAGAAAGGTGGTTGCTTAATAGTGGGGAAGCAAATGAAAGTGGCGGAGCGGGGAGGAAGTGGACAGCTACGCACATTACGGAGCCTGCATTAGCACACGGGCCACGAATGTCCCTCTCCCCACACACAACCAAATTGAGGGTCCAGAGCAGAGGAGGAAGCACGAAAAAAAAAGTAACTAGGCTGCTCTGTGCGCATTACGTAACGACGCATCGTCAGAACACAGCGCCTGCTTGATTGTGGCTCGTCGTCGTCTGCACACTTCACTCCATCCTCTGCACAGCGCGCAGCTTGGCGAGAATGGCGGCGTGCTTGGGAGGTTGCTTCTGCAAGGCCCACCTCGCACGCACTCGCTTCTGCAGGCCATACTCTGTCAGCCGTCGCTGGCCAGCAATCAGTGACGCGCGAGCCTTCGCCGCCTCCTCCTCGCGCCGCAAGCACTCCTTGCGCGCCAGTTCGTATCTCTGCACAAGCCACGGCGAGCTCAGTGCCCCAAGTGCCCCAGCGAACACGCGAAGCCGCTGCCAGTCCGGCGGGAGCCACTCGAACGGGGTCGTGTCCGAATCGACTTCAGCATCGAAGAATGCCTCCACAGCATGTGCTTCTGGGAAGCACGCACGGTGCTCCAGCGTGCGCCACTGCGCCAAGTCGGCCTGGAGAAGCGCAAACTGCAGGACACACATGTCGTCGTCCACCTCCTGCCACGAATGGGGAGGCCGCTGAACGAGCTGTGCCCAGCGCCGCAACACGTGTAGGACGGCTGAGGAAGATGCGGCACCATCCTCCGCATTCTCTGCGGCCGTCCACGCCACCACTAAGGCCTTCAGTGCACCCACGAGACCAATGCCAGAGATCCCCTCCGCGTAGTCGCACCCGAGAAGAGAAGCGAGTGCAACAAGCACGGTCTTTGTGATGCCGCACGCCGACAGATGCGTTTGCTCGTATGCAACAACGTGCTTTGATTGCGAAAAAAAGCCCCGCAGAACTGTCGTCGCGCCATGCACCAGCACGTCGCTATCCTCCGTGAAAACGGCATCCACGAGTCCGCGCCGTGCCAGGAACGCGCACTGGGCATCTGCCTCTGCTGGACTCAACACATACGGCACCCCGCAGCAGTCCAGCAGCTCCACCACGTTTAGCAATTCGAAGGGAACAACTGCTCTGCTCATGCGCACGGCTCCGCCGCCGCCGCCACGAGGAGGTACGCCAGTCATCGACCTTGTGCGGTCATTGTCCACGCTGTGTACTTCAGTGCTTCGGCGGCGAGGCGTCCCTGCCGTCTCCGAGGCCGTGCTCGTCAAAGTATTTGTACATGGTGCTAGCAGTGGAATGGGAACGTTGCTCCTTTCATCATCGCCGCTGTGCCTTAGTGACTCTACCACAGGCAGCAGTCCCGGCGCCGTACAGCGCCGTGAAGACATCCGACCAGCCCTCACAGGAGTGTAGTCACCGCCATCTTCGTCCTCTGTCCCCACCGTAGCTGCGTCGGTGGCCACGCCACCGCTCACCGACGCAGCGACCATTTGCGCAGCTGCCGAACACGATGAGTGTAGTTGAGGTTCGCTCTTCTTAGCCTGCCGACGCAGAAGCTGGGTGGAATGCAGTTGCTGCGTGAACGGCTCCCACGCGAACCCAGTTCCGACGCTGTCATCATCATTGCTGCCATTGGTAAAGGTGAGGCTCTTGCTGCTGTTGCTACTCCTGCTACTGAGATCAGGGGCAACATCCTCATCGGCGCTCACAGATTGGACAGTAAAGTCTGATGAGGTGATCAACGGTGATGCCCTCTCTGCAGCAGTAGCCGGGGGCATCAACTCAGGTGGCAGTGTACACGTAGGTTGAGACAGTGCATTCAGAAACCACGTCATGTCTCCGCTTTGCAGCACCGCTGTCACCGTCGACGGCGAACGAGCAGGTGACGACAATGAGCGCTTTCTGTCAGCAGCGTTCGCGAGACCAGAGTCATCCACATCGTCCACTAGGACAACCTCTTCCACAACACTAACCTCCTCTTCACCGTCAGCCGAGGCGATGGTGCAGCAGGCGCTCGACGTCGCCTCAGCGTCTCTCTCACTGTCACTGACGATGACACAGTCCGTTCCGCTTCCGTCCTCTTGCGAGTCGCCGGACACTGAGATTGCTGATGCAGTGCAGTATAGGTGCGGTGGCTGTCGGTGTCCCGAGGTCGTCACACCAGCGACATCCTCAGCATATTCGTCCACGACACAGCGCGGCCCTATAAAGAGCGAGGTACTGGTGTTCTGCAAGACGTTGTGCGAGACGCACGCGGCATGCCGCGTGCGCTCCTCCAGGAGATCCTTCATGACGCTCAGGAAACCCCGTGTAATCGTTTTGGAAACGACATCGGGGGCGAGTCGGTGTTTTCTGAGGGAGCGGCGGCGGCGATGCGACCCTGGTAGCGGCAGCTCCTCTGAGGCCTCTCTCGGCCGCTTTTCACCGTGCGCTGCGTTGCTGCGCGTACTGCTCGATGCACCCAGCGCATGATCTGAGCCACCACCGTGGGGTACCATCTCGGAGACAGCCGTTCTTTCCGCAGTGTTGGCAGCCACGGAAGGCACGGATGTGTCTGAGCCTTTTGTTGCACCCACAGCATCCTCCTGAGCATGTGCATCGCTCGACATGACCGCCTTCAGATCCTCTACATCCAACGTGCCAGCGACGACCTGCGCCATTAGTATCTGGCGCGCCCTGCGCTTCACGAGAGCCTGGGCATTCCTTGCCCGCTGCATCATGCGATGGTGATTCTCCGCACTCTTTGATGACGACGCTGTGCCATCAAACACAAAGACGGGCCGAATGTCATAAAAGAGAAGCTTCAGTATCCGTGCAAGGAAGCCCTCTAGCACCCTGTGCTCTATGTCCTCACCAGGCGCGACACGGGCACGAAACTGTGCAATCCAGATGCTGGCGTCGATCGCCACACGCTTGCCCTTCAGCTCATCTGGCTGCAAGACCACCCCAAAAGAATCCAGAAGGCGCCATAGACCACGAACACCCATTGTACCTACGCACCCCGCTGCTGTGGAGATGGACAGGGGTGTGAGGAAGCAAAGAGAAACGACCACACCCCTGCGCCTCAGCCCACGCCCGCAAAGATACAAAAGACACCAGTACGCCAATGGTGCACTAACTTCTCGGCAGCCTGCCCACCGCCGAGCTGACAGGGAAGGCGCAGAAAGCAAAAGGCGCTGATCCACTAAAGAGAAAGACGGCGAGCGGAAAGATGAAGTCATGAGCACGTGCGTATGGCTGTCAGTAGCATAAGTGAAAATGTTCCACAACACTGCGCAGTGTGACTTTCCGAGTTGGAGAGCGTGAAGTGAGGCAATCATAGATATAGCCCCTGTGTTCTATAACCCCAACATCAAGTAATGGCTGCCATCATGTGTGTGTGTGTGTGTGTGTGTGTGTGTGCGTGGGTGTGTGGTGCACTTTGGCACCCACGCGCACACAACAGCGTGCATGCAACCGCTCCTTCTTCCCTCGTTATCCTTGTCGGGCATGGCCTATTCGATTCAGTTAAGAAAAAAAAAACAGCGACCAGCGCAAGCTCGATAGCACAACTTGCGGGAAAGACAACGCGACAGACGGCCGGCCTAGTCCTACTCCGCTTGCACTTCTGCAAGCGCAGAGAGATGAGGAGAGGAGGGGATGCCTGAACGACCAGAGGAAAAGGGGGAAAACGACTGGCTACGCTGGCCCTTTTCCCCTATGCCCCTTTACCACATAATTATCTCAACCCCGTGTGCCCTGTTGTAGCGCAGCTGCCGAGAGGCAGCTCAACGCTCGTGTATCGTTTTTCTCCGTTCCTCAGCGGAGCTTCACGCGCGCAGTCGGAAACGACCTTGCACAAAGCGACGCGCGAACGACACGCTCGTCTTGCGGTTAGTCACCTCGTTAGTGATGATTTCGAGCGCGACCACCTCAAAGCCAGCACCCTCGAAGAGCGTGCGAGCCTCTTCTAACGAAAAGAAGTGACTGAGTGTCCCGTTGGTGCGCTCGTACGTGTTCGTGTCGCCGGTGTCACTACCGTCACCCTCGCTACTGTCGCCGCGTCGCCAGCGCAACGATGCCTGAAACCGGAGCTCTGCGTGATCACTTACCGCGTAGTCGCGGAAGTACAGCACACCTCCAGGTCGCGCCATGCACCGTGCAATGCGGCTCAGGACGACAGCATGAGAGGAAACTGGAATGGAACAGAGAACAAAAATGAGGGACACAAACTCCGGCGACTCGAAGACCGGTGCGCTGTCTACCGCTGTAGTGTTGTCACCGTCTACACCACCTGCTCCTGCGGTATTCAGGGAAGACGACGTTAACGCTGCCACGCCCACTTCTTTCGGCGCGAAGAGGGGGCTGTCTAGCACTTCCGACTCGCAGGGATTCAACACACACACGTGCATCTTTGCTGCCAGCGCCGGGGGCAGACGTGCTCGCTTTTCCTCCAAAAGCGCTATGGCGACGGGGGAGATATCGAACCCCAGAAGCGCTCGCCACTGAGGAAGGTAGCCATACTGGGCGAAAACAGGAAGTATGGCATTGCCCACCCCACAACCGGCCTCCATCCACGAAAACGAACATGCAGGTGAGGTGGAGGCGACGCACTTACTTGACGGAGCCTCGTTTGTTCTGGGTGCCTTCTCCCCAGCTACCACGGCAGTGTCAATCGCCGCGCGAAGCTCATGAAACTCACGCAGTATGTAGTGGCGATCTTTGTATCCATTCACAGTGTTGTTACGGTAATACATATCCCATTGGCGCTTATGCAAGTCCGTGGGTCGGTTTACGCGGTTCGCCCGTAGCTGGCCATTGCTGTACGGACGGTACTCGGAGACAAACGGCGGATAAGGCGGCAACCGGGCCCGCTTGCGCCCATGTGGCGCATCATGCGGGTCTAAGGAGCTGCCACACTTTGGCAGCTCGGTCGGTGCTTCTGAGTTTGTGGCTAAAGACATGATTAAGGGGTACGTCACCTGATGAACTTATGGGTGAACGTGCGTACGTGTGCGTTTTGCACTGTTCCCAGCAGCACAGCCGCAGAGCGAATTCCTCCTTTTTTTTTTTTCGTAGCTGTGCCCGTTTCCGCTCCCTTCTCCTGGGGGTGCGACTCTCCCGTCGCCACAGGCCCCACGCTTGTGAAGCGTGCGAACACGCGGCGAAGAACAAAAGTGAGAGGGGTGAGGAGGTGGAATAGTGGCTTGAATGAGCAAGGAGAGGTGGCGCTTGGAACCCCGCTGGTGAAAGAGAGTAGAGGGAAGCCTAGCTCGTCAAACCCACAGACAGACATGCTCACAAAGCCGAAGACGCGGATAAAGATGTCCTTAGAGAAGGGGGCAAAGAGGAAGACCGCAAGATGGATGCGCATTCCATAGCAATCCGGCAAGGTGCTCTAGCTAGCTCGCGTAGCCGAAGCCGCCTAGCCGCCAGAGGTTGTAGAGCTTTGATCGTGTACGAAGGTCAGCATTCTACAGCGGAGTAAATTTATTTTCTTTTCTTCGTTGCAGATTGACAAAGCAGTAGCCCGTATGGACCGCCAACGTTTATCACCACGCGAGCCTCCACAAGTGAAGAAGGGGCAGACCACGTTCTACTTTGACTACAGCTTCATCTTTCCTTCAGCAAAAGGGTTGTAGAGAATCGTGGCGCTTGTGATGTGAGCACGGGACTCGAGGTGGACAAAGTTCTTTGGGTCAACCTTCGCGGAGGCCGCCTCCAATGCCCTAAGCACGGCGTCCCCACACTTGAGCGCCACGTCGCCAACTGCTTCAGCTCCAGCCATGGCAGAAGAGTTTCCGACCGCCTCCCCCTCGGTGGAGTTCGCCACCACTGCCACTACAGCGGCCTCAGAAGCTGAGTAGGCACCGTTCATGTCCACCACGCCAAAGGCAGTGTAAACGCCGTCAAACGATGGCTGTGGACTCGTAGTAATGAAAAATTGGGAGGCGTTCGTATCTGTCTTGACGCCTTTGTGAGCCATAGAGAGGGTGCCGCGCTGTGCGTGCGTGGTGAGACCAAAGCCCTCATCATGGAAGTACCGTCCCGCACGAATTCCAGCGGCGGCTACCGACACGGCCTCCACTGAGACCGCATCACCACCTTCGCTGCCGTCAGCGGCATTGACAAGAGGGGGCAGCTTGACAAAGATGGATTCGCCGCCTTTTCCGGTGTTCGTTGGATCACCAGTCTGCAACAGAATGCCAGGGTAGTGGCGATAGAAAGTGCACCCATCGTAGTAGCCCGAGGCGCAGAGAGCGAGGAAGTTAAAGGAGGCGAGCGGGCATGTCTGATAGTGGAGCAGCACGGGAAGGTCTCCAACTGTGGTGTGCAGGACGACAGCCATGGTTCGCAGAGGTTTGCATGCGAACAGCAGCGATAAATTCGAACGGTGAATCAACGGCGGGTCGTTATCTATGTGCTGCCCGTACCAAAGCACAATGCAGAGCAAACGATGTGGGAGATAGAAGAACGCAGCAGCGGGATAGCGAAAGGGCACAAGTAGGGCGTTTGTGCGTGAAAGCGCATGTGCGCGATAAAAGACATACGTGAGCAGTTCCATCAATACGCAAGCAAAGTCCAGTAAAGAGCATTGGGGGTGCAATGAAGGGGAGCGAACGAGTGAAAAACTAAGGCGGAAGGAGTGCTGAGAGGGTACAATTTTTTCTCGGAGGGTGACCACTCTCTCAGAGAAGAGGTGCTCCGCTCCGCGCTAGACCCAGCCTGTCCCACACCCGCCTCGGGGTGCGGAGCAGCGGTCGACACGCACATTGCTGTAATGCGCCGACTCGGCGATGCAAGCACAGCCCCTGCCTCAAACTCCACCCACCCACCCACCTGCTCCGCAGAGCGCCTCACAGATGCTCCTGCGGTGCCGGTCGTCGCCTGGTGCATCCCTCGGGGTGACACGCAGGCGTTCCACACCAATAGACGGCGAGGGAAGGGTGGGGTGCATTCGAGTCAGGTCCGCACTCTGCCCGTCATGTGGACGGCACAAGCGGGTCCACTGTCGCAGGTCTCTCCGACGCAACGCCGCCCAGGACCTGACCACTGACGTTAGCGGCGATGCATCGCCCTGACCGCCCCACGGGGTGAGGTACTCAGCCCCGACACCATCAGAAGTGGTTCGTCGTATTGGCAGGGATAGGGGTGCTGCCTGGCTTTTCCACACCGAGTGGGGGTACTGGACTCTGAAATACCACACACGGCAGTGCCCCCCCCCTCGCCAGGGTCCGAAAGATAGCGGGAGAAACGAGTGCATTACCCACATCGACGCATGAGGCACGAGTCACGCAATCAAACAATGTCCCTAACGATCGCCTGAAAAGACGCTAGTACCTTTTCCCTCGTAGTGCCTGCAGGTGTATCATCGGGCAAAGAGTGCTGCAAAGATAAAACATCCAAATACAAAGAAAGAGAACAGCATGACAGGGTCAGACAGAGGCACGTCACTGCGCTGTCGTCTTGCCACTCCCACAGGACCTGGAAACACACGCTCTTCATGCGACGAATGGCTCTGAGGCTCTTCATCTCGAACATCAACTCATACACACATCCTCCGATACCTTTATGTTGTTTACCCTTCGAGCTGAAGCGATTGGGCCCCGTGCACACAGACGGAGAGGTGGAATACCAAACTTACGCACCCGTGCAGCAATGTGGAAACCAGATACGGTGGCAAAGCTAGGAGAGAGCTACACAAGGAGGTGGGAGGGCCAGAGCCATTGCTGACTAAGAGAGCGACGGAGCGCGAGAGCAGATGGCGTGAGTTTGAAAGCACGAACATAACAAAGAGAGGAAAAAGTCCGGAAGCGCCTAATACAGTGGCTCAAGACTCATGTTACAGTGGGTCGGATGTGTAGACGAGAGCTCGTCCTTCACAGAGGAAGCACTAACGCAAAACGGCATGACGAAGAGAAGAGTTTCCGCATTCGCAAAACCAACAACAAAACTAACAAAATGCAAATACATTAGGCACTTCACCACGTTACCGTGCGCACGAGCCGCTGCTGCACGTGCTGAGACACGCACACTCTGCACTGCAGGAAGCGCAAATGGGGAAGAGAAGAGCTGCGCAGAAAAAAAAATAAACGAGGCCGACGACGACAGCGAAGACAGCAGGCAGAGAGAAAAACACGCGGCAATAGGACCTGAAGCAGGGGAGCTCTCAAGTTTGCCTACGGCCGTCTCGTACCGTATGCGTGTGTGTGTGTGTGTGTGTGTGTGTGTTGGTGTCTTTCTGTACTACAGTGCACAAGTGGGCAATGAAGAGGTAGAGGGCGGATGTGTGCTTTGTTTAGCTTCCTTTCCGTGTCATCGCGCGGCGGCATGGTACACGCAGCCCATTCAAGAGGAGCGACTCCGCGACAGCCGTGCAAGGGTGCAGGTGGGAAGGAAAGAGAGTGCGTGCGCGGAACTTGTTGCTCGGGGGGGGGGGGGGAGGGGGGAGGGTCCCGTAGCTATCACAGATAAGCAGGCACACAAAGGCAGCAGCAGCAGTAGGAGGGATTACACCACGAGGGGGCCTGTACAAGGGCGGTGTAAAGAAAAGAGGGAAGCGCACTGCCACCGTCAGAGGGGGGGGGGGGAACAAGGTGCAGCCAGGACCACGTTATCGAGTCCCACTCTGATCCTCCCCAATGCTTGCCACTGCCAGCCCTACCGACATCCCTGGGCACCCTTCCCCCGCCTTCTCGTTCCATTTTATGAAGTTAGTTTGTGTTAGCACGCAACGACACAAGCGATTGTGGTAGTTTCCGACGCAACCGCGTCAGTGTGCATACGAGTGTACGACCACAGCAGCCGCAGCAACAGTCACTCAGGCTAGCTTACTCCTCCTTGGCCTCCTCCTTTCTTTTCAACACCTTACTTTTCAGTGTCGGGTTCTTCGACAGGTAGTTCTCCACCGCAGCGTGAATTGTCTCCTCCGCCAGCATGGAACAGTGCAGCTTTACGGGCGGCAGCGACAGCTCCTGCGCGATCTCCTTGTTCGTCAGCTTCAGCGCGTCCGCAACGCTTTTACCACGAATCGCCTGCGACGCGTACGAGGACGCGGCGATTGCGCTCCCGCAGCCGAATGCCTTGAACTTGACGTCTTCAATCACCAATGTGTCAGGGTTCACTTTCACTTGCATCTGCGTCATGTCGCCGCACTCCGGCGCGCCGCGCAGCCCGGTGCCAACGTTCGGGTCGTTCTTGTCTAGCTTTCCCACATTCCGAGGATTCTTGTAGTGATCCTGGACTTTGTCACTGTACAGCGTGCGCATAGCGCACAGCTGCGCAGACGACGGCATCGCAGTCACTCCGACACGGAAGAAGGCGCGCATCGCTGAGGCAGGGCAGAGAAAGAGGGTCAAAAAAGAAGAGAGCTGCGTCCTAAGGGGGGAGGGACGACAAAAAGTATATGAACCAGCGCGGGCAGGTGTCACTACACACACGTGCAGTGGCTTGCAGAAGATGTGTCTGTGTGAATCTCGTTGTGTGTGTCGACTCGGTCGACGTTGCTGCCGGTGTAGTGATGATGGTGGAGAGGGGGGCGGGCAGAGGGGGAGCGCCGCGAGAGTAGTGCAAGACAGACGGAGGGTGAGGTGGGTGACGAGGGGGTGTGCTAAGGAGGGTAGGCATGTGAGAGGGACGCAGTGACGACGGCACGCCGATCATACACACACCCACATCAGGAGGTCGACCTACACTGGGGCAGGTCGCGATGAAAACAACAAAACAGTGGAGCTGGAGCTTCCTGCCCCTGCAACCCGCGACGCCTTCACACTCGTTCCTTTACGACGCAGTACGGTAGAGATACAAACGATATAAAAGACAAAACGCCCACATCACCGCCAACGGCGAGGAGGGAGGTGGGGAGGGGGGAAAGGGAGGAGCAACGACGCAGGGGTCAAGAGGCACACCCGCACAAGCCAACACGCCCCGCCAGCTGGTCTCTCTCACGACGGCACATGCAGGTGCCCGTTCTTCGGCGGAGACTTCTTAGCAGCAAAGGCGGCAGTCGACCCCTGCGCCGCTGGGCTTGGCGTGGCGGCGTCGACAAACTGCCGCACCGTTGCAGCCGGGGCAGCTGTCAGAGTAGCGGTTGCGCTCTCCGGCGGTACTTCAGCAGGGTTGTTGATGGTACTAGCACGAGCACAACCAGTATCTGCCTCCGTCAGGGCCGAAGTGTTCTCCGTGTGAGGTCTTAGGTCCTCCCACTTGATGTACCGTAGAAGGATATAGATGTACAGAGGCGTCCCCACCCCCACGACGCCAGTGAACGGTCCGATCCACAGTGCCTTGATACCTATCTTGAAGTAGAAGAACAACAGAAAGCTCAGCGGGACACCTACCACACAAAACGCCACGGAGATGATAACCGCGCCGAGCCTCTGCAGCCCACACCCACGAAGAGCGCCCATCACAGTGCTCTGGAAAATGTCGAAGAAGTGGTACGGCATGACCAAAGACATCAACTCCCGGTAGATGACTGTCACAGCGTCCACCTCATCTACCTTCACGAAGAACGACGGGATAAAGGGCTCCAGGAGAAGGCACAGCGCTACATCAAAAACCCCAATGCACAACACAACACCGATTGCGGTAAAGGTAATGCGTCGCGCAAGGAGCGGCTTGCCCTCACCAATGGCATTGCCCACAAACACAGAAGTCAACGTCGTCACACCGGAAGACATGGCCCACATAATACTGAAGACCTGCAGAGTGATTGTGTACGCGCCAAGCTCCGGAGCCGTGCCGTAGCCACCGGCAAGCGCATTCACTTCAAGAGCAACCCACTCACTCAGCATCATGCCCATTGAAGGTAGGGCTATTTTGAGGAGGCTGCCCAGGCCCTGCGCGCCACGGATGTCCCACCCACCCCATGTCAGCTTGTATTTACCAGTGTATCGTAGGTAGCACGTGAGGCCCACAACAGTGCCAGTAATCATTATCAGCCACGCGATTGGAGAGCCTGTGAAGCCCAAGAGCTTCACAAAGATGAACTGCAGAATGGGATTGGCGACGGAGGCTGAAAAGAGGGCAACAGCCAGCGGCTTCGTCATGTGCTGGCACGAATAGTACCGCTGGGCAAGCTGAAACGCCATGGCTCCGGGAATTCCGAATACTGCCCAGCGGCACCACCTGCCTGTGTAGTGCACCACGGCGGCGCTCTCGCCAAGACCGCTAAGCAACGTGTCAGCAAAACACAAAATGAAGCCTAGCGGCACGGCAGCCCCTATGAGAATGATGGCCATGCGCTGAGCATAGATGCCGTATATGTGAAGCGTGTAGGGTACCGGCGGCTCCACCGCAGTGCCTGCCCGAGCAGCCGCTGCCTTCGCCCGTGCCAGCCGTTTCTCCTCTTCCTGCTGGAAGTGGCCAAAGCTGTGCGACAGGACCGTCTCCAGGGCGCCGCACAGCCCGGCACCGAAGGCAAACCCTGTGGCGTTCATCAGCCCCACGGCAAGGGACGCGCCGCCCATAGCCTCGAGGCCCAGCAGCTGTCCAATCACCATGATAATGACGAGGTTCAGCGAGAACTGCCCCAGCGACGACAGCGTCAGCGGGTACCCTACAAAGAAGAACTTCTTCACAATGTCCATGGTCGACATGTCCCTGCACGCGCCAGACATCCCCTCCTGGCCACCGGTACCGGACGCCACATGGCCTTCTGAGTGGCGGTCCGTACTCACGATGGCGTAAGCGATGGACTCGAGATCGGCAGCCGCACCACGGCCAACAGTCGAGACGTGTGAGGAGAAGGATAGGTTCTCGATCACCATGTCATTCTCGGAGTCGCCGTGCGGCCGAACAGACATAATTGCGTCCGTGCCTGGGTGTGGGTATGTGTGTGTGTGGATCTCGTTGTGTGTGTCGACTCGGTCGACGTTGCTGCCGGTGTAGTGATGATGGTGGAGAGGGGGGCGGGCAGAGGGGGAGCGCCGCGAGAGTAGTGCAAGACAGACGGAGGGTGAGGTGGGTGACGAGGGGGTGTGCTAAGGAGGGTAGGCATGTGAGAGGGACGCAGTGACGACGGCACGCCGATCATACACACACCCACATCAGGAGGTCGACCTACACTGGGGCAGGTCGCGATGAAAACAAAAACAAAACAGTGGAGCTGGAGCTTCCTGCCCCTGCAACCCGCGACGCCTTCACACTCGTTCCTTTACGACGCAGTACGGTAGAGATACAAACGATATAAAAGACAAAACGCCCACATCACCGCCAACGGCGAGGAGGGAGGTGGGGAGGGGGGAAAGGGAGGAGCAACGACGCAGGGGTCAAGAGGCACACCCGCACAAGCCAACACGCCCCGCCAGCTGGTCTCTCTCACGACGGCACATGCAGGTGCCCGTTCTTCGGCGGAGACTTCTTAGCAGCAAAGGCGGCAGTCGACCCCTGCGCCGCTGGGCTTGGCGTGGCGGCGTCGACAAACTGCCGCACCGTTGCAGCCGGGGCAGCTCTCAGAGTAGCGGTTGCGCTCTACGGCGGTACTTCAGCAGGGTTGTTGATGGTACTAGCACGAGCACAACCAGTATCTGCCTCCGTCAGGAGCGGAGTGTTCTCCGTGTGAGGTCTTAGGTCCTCCCACTTGATGTACCGTAGAAGGATATAGATGTACAGAGGCGTCCCCACCCCCGCGACGCCAGTGAACGGTCCGATCCACAGCGCCTTGATACCTATCTTGAAGTAGAAGAACAACAGAAAGCTCAGCGGGACACCTACCACACAAAACGCCACGGAGATGATAACCGCGCCGAGCCTCTGCAGCCCACACCCACGAAGAGCGCCCATCACAGTGCTCTGGAAAATGTCGAAGAAGTGGTACGGCATGACCAAAGACATCAACTCCCGGTAGATGACTGTCACAGCGTCCACCTCATCTACCTTCACGAAGAACGACGGGATAAAGGGCTCCAGGAGAAGGCACAGCGCTACATCAAAAACCCCAATGCACAACACAACACCGATTGCGGTAAAGGTAATGCGTCGCGCAAGGAGCGGCTTGCCCTCACCAATGGCATTGCCCACAAACACAGAAGTCAATATCATCACAGCAGTAGTCATGGACCACATAACACCGAAGACCTGCAGAGTGATTGTGTACGCGCCAAGCTCCGGAGCCGTGCCGTAGCCACCGGCAAGCGCATTCACTTCAAGAGCAACCCACTGGCTAAGCATCATGCCCATTGAAGGTAGGGCTATTTTGAGGAGGCTGCCCAGGCCCTGCGCGCCACGGATGTCCCACCCACCCCATGTCAGCTTGTATTTACCAGTGTATCGTAGGTAGCACGTGAGGCCCACAACAGTGCCAGTAATCATTATCAGCCACGCGATTGGAGAGCCTGTGAAGCCCAAGAGCTTCACAAAGATGAACTGCAGAATGGGATTGGCGACGGAGGCTGAAAAGAGGGCAACAGCCAGCGGCTTCGTCATGTGCTGGCACGAATAGTACCGCTGGGCAAGCTGAAACGCCATGGCTCCGGGAATTCCGAATACTGCCCAGCGGCACCACCTGCCTGTGTAGTGCACCACGGCGGCGCTCTCGCCAAGACCGCTAAGCAACGTGTCAGCAAAACACAAAATGAAGCCTAGCGGCACGGCAGCCCCTATGAGAATGATGGCCATGCGCTGAGCATAGATGCCGTATATGTGAAGCGTGTAGGGTACCGGCGGCTCCACCGCAGTGCCTGCCCGAGCAGCCGCTGCCTTCGCCCGTGCCAGCCGTTTCTCCTCTTCCTGCTGGAAGTGGCCAAAGCTGTGCGACAGGACCGTCTCCAGGGCGCCGCACAGCCCGGCACCGAAGGCAAACCCTGTGGCGTTCATCAGCCCCAGGGCAAGGGACGTGCCGCCCATAGCCTCGAGGCCCAGCAGCTGTCCAATCACCATGATAATGACGAGGTTCAGCGAGAACTGCCCCAGCGACGACAGCGTCAGCGGGTACCCTACAAAGAAGAACTTCTTCACAATGTCCATGGTCGACATGTCCCTGCCCGCGTCATACGTCTCTTCATCGTCATCGGTACCGGACGCCACATGGCCTTCTGAGTGGCGGTCCGTACTCACGATGGCGTAAGCGATGGACTCGAGATCGGCAGTCGCACCACGGCCAACAGTCGAGACGTGTGAGGAGAAGGATAGGTTCTCGATCACCATGTCATTCTCGGAGTCGCCGTGCGGCCGAACAGACATAATTGCGTCCGTGCCTGGGTGTGGGTGTGTGTGTGTAAGCTGCGCAGTCTCGATAGAAAAAGAACAAGAACGAAAGAGAGAGGTTTGAGGAATGAAGAACGACGCAGGCCGAGTGGACAGGAGAGCCTCTCTCCAACTTGCAACTGGCTCCTGCTTCACCCGTTGAGAAAACACCAATATACGAGGATGAAAGGAAAATGTACGCAGAGACAGCGGAGCGAAGAATCAAAGACGAAAGCAAGGCGACGGGTGCACAAGAGGGCTACGTCGGGAGGAAGGGGAGAAGAGGCAAAGGAGCAAAACCAAAGAGGGAGAGAGGCGCGCACACACACACACACACAAAGAGGAGATTGAGAGAGGTTTCGATATACAGTCCTAAAGTAACGTAATAGTAAAATAAAGTAAGCACCTGTATAAGCCTCAAGCGAACAGGACGAGGGTTTACGGAGTACAGCCGAGTGTGCAAAACAGTCGCCGACGGAGAAGTGAGAAGAACAACGCAGGACACGTCTTATTCGAACGAAGAGGAAAGCCGCAGCAGTAGCGACAAAATATGCATAAAAGGCAGAGAAAAAAGTGTGCACCTTTTGTGCGACACGTTATTAGCTTCGATCGATGTGCTCAGAGCGCGTAAACACTAGGATGGGTAAAATATACAGAGATAAACGTGCTCAGTGCCACAAAGCACTCCAGAGTTTGTGTTTGTGAGCGAGAACAAAAGTGAGGAGGGGTGCGGACTGCAAGGAAGAGGAGGAGGGAGGAACGGTGAGGCAGGTGCAAAGTGCAAAGAGTCGTATCTATCTCATCAAAGCACGTGACTCTTTGCTGTCGTGAAACGACAGGCTTCTTAATTACCTCTGGGCTTTCCAAGACAGGGGGTAGGCGTCACAAGATCACCTCAAATCACTTTTTCATTCTCTGTGTGTGTGTCTGTGTGTGGGTGTGGGTGTGGGTGTCTGTATGTGCACGCGAGTGGGTATATGGTTGGGTTTGTGCCTCCACAAAGAGAAGATGAGAATGGCAGAGAAGCGGAGGAGATGATCACAGCTATGGAACGGAGGAGCATCAGCAGGAGTGGCACGGTGCCGCATACAAAGAGCAAACGCGCGATACTGCGCATGGGGACGCTCGCATCCCACGTCATTCTAGACGCCAGTCGTGACGTCCAGAAGCAGTCGAAGATGCATTCAGTGCGCCATGCACCAACACCCCCAGTCCTTTCTGCCGTGAGCGCACTCGACCACACGCGCAGCGAAACAACGGCGTGCCTCACGTCCCTCATCGAGTACCCTGTGTCTCCCTGAATCGATTGTGCATTAGCTGGCGGCTGTCTATCCGTTACTCGCTGTTAGGAAACACTATTGCTCGTCAACACTCGGGAAGAGGAACGGGAAGAGACGGTTTGCGGCTCTCTGTCTAAGCAGCAACATGCACACACGCCTCATTTTTTGCTAGGCACTTCCCCTTCCCCACCGCAACTCATCTGTCAGTTTATCTCAATGATGCCCCGGTGACACGCCGGCGCATCGTCCTCGCTTGAGTCCTCACCCATCAGGTCGTCCGCGTTCATCACGGCCACGCTGTCGTCATCGTCCTCTTTGCTTATCGGGACGTGCCCCGCCGCGCGCGACGCCGCACTGCAGTCGTCCGACACGGGCGTGGACGGCAAGAGCGCGCTCAGCAGGTTCAGCATTGCCTGTGCCTGCTCTACCGTGTGCCGCTGCAGCTCTTGCTGATTTGCAGCAGTTGGGAGCACAAGCCCGTCGAGGCATGACACCTCGGGCCGCTCCGCGGCGCCATCCACCTCCTCCAGCACTCCAGCGACAACGTTCAGCTGCGCCGTGGGCCCCTCGTCCACCGACTCTAGCTCCTCCGCGTCGCTGCTGCCGCCGCTGCCCAGTCGCATCCAGTCCGGTTCCATCCGCACAGCAGGCACCCGTGACGCCATGGCAAGGAACTCCTCGATCTGCGCCGTCGTTCCACGCAGCGACCCTACATCAACGACCTCGTCCGTACGCGGACGTTGCAGCAGGCTTGCCATGCGGTACGCTGTCGCGCCCTCGCACACCTCCAATCGCTCAGTTGCACGGCTCATGCTCATTGGCTTCCCAGACAGGTATCAACACACTGCTGCGGTGCAACTGTGCGGGAGCAACATAAAATACTCAGGATCACCGGTGCTGCCTCCTTGAGTGGGAAAGAGTAGATGGATGGACGAAGGAAGGAGTATAGTGGCGTAAGGCAGCAGACGGCGTGGCAGAGCGAGGAGCATTGCATTGGCAGTGCAATAGCCTGAGGTTCTCCTGAAAGAAGACGATGGGGCGCTCATCACACGACTGCGGGCGGAGCACAAAAACAAGGGCCTGAGGATGTGCCTGCTACTTCGAGTGGTTCCTCATCACCTTTTTTTTTGTCTGTGAAACAATATGCTCACATAGCTGAGGGAAGAGCAGGGGGTGTTGCGCACAGGTAAAGGCACCCGCACACGCGCACAAGGAAAAAGAGAGCGACGCTTGGGGGAGAGGGGGGGGGCGAGATGGCACGCTGCGGTGGGAGACCATAAGGTAGGGGCACAAGACGGCGGAGGAGACAAGAGGAATGGAAGTAGCTGGAATCGATGCACGGCACCATCACCCTAGCGAGCCTCGCCCGCTGCCCCCACCCACCCACCCTCACGCATTACGCTGGACCGGCACTTGGGCGAATGGGTCGGCGTGCATGGAAAAGAGAAAAGAAGTAGCGTCAAAGAAAAACGCTGTATGTGGACAACGTAAACGACAAAGAGAAACGCGGCAAAATTAGCGCTTCATCGTACTGCGCCGGGTCCGGGTGACGAGCAGAGGAGAATCGACCCGAGCTGCACCTCTCGTGTGTGGGTGGATGGGGCCATCGCAGATCCAGCCAAAAAACACTTGACGAGCGGTGGAGGGTGCGGGGGTCAAAGGACGAGAAGATGTGGAGAAGACGACACACTACCTACTACCACCTAGATGGGGCCTTTTGACTGCCCCTCGCTGGCTACGCCAGTACATCTTCTAACTGCCCACGTACCACCTCGGCTCCGTCGAGTTTGTGGCTTCCATTATGAAGGCGTGGGTCCGGGTCGCAATACAGACCATCATGGAAAAGTCGCGAAAGTGCTTCGGCGGCGCAGCGTTGGGGAACAGCAGGGACGCTTCGTTGCCTCTTGGTACGCGCTCCGCCGCAGATACTCACATTCCTCTGCAGTGGTCCTTGTCAAAGAAGTGTTGGGCCTGCTCGAAGCGGCGCACCCCGACATACATCAAGGCAGCGCCAGAACAGCAATGCTCCACACCAGCGCTGCCGCCGGGAGGTCTGTCTTGCTGCAGGAGGCTCGCTTCCTCCATGCACTGCATGAAGCGCGCGGCAGGCACCATGACGACGAATTCCTCAGTGACGGTAATAAACACATACGTCGCAACTTTGTCCGCGCCGGTACCACTTTCGGTGCTGCTACAAGGTGGAGACATCTGCACCGAATGCTGGAGAAAGGCGTATGGATTTGCAATCACTGGCAAAAGCGGCAGAATTGCAGGCGCATCGGCGGCGCCGACGTGACGAGTGCGGTGAGTCGGCGGGTACGAGAAATATCGACGATGACGGGCCGATAGTGACAGGCAAAAAGTGCGGTTGTCGCGCGGTTGCCCGGATGTGAACCCAGTAGACTAGTTGCGGCGTACTTGAGAGCGAGAACAACTACCGATTGTGCCAGCGTTCCGTCCCCACAGAAAAAACACGCTGTGGTACGTAGTGCTCGGCGTCAGCGATGGAGTACAGCACCCGCACCAGGCCAGCAGCTCCAGGTGCGAGGGAGAGGATGGAGATGTCAGTCGATGGCACACTGAGGGGCAGCCGCTGGTGTGCGTACGAGGCGCCCTGGTGCTGTCTACGTGAGTCGGCTCGTAGACGGAAAAGACTGGTAAGGGAATATGACTCGCCGTTGAGATCTGCGGAGCAGCTGCTGCCTCCGATGACATCAGCGCCGCCGGAGCCGTGATAGCACTGCGCGTTTCCGAGAGGAACCCAGGACGTGGGGAATCCTGCAGGGGTGATTGCAGAAGAGACCAACATGACAGCGTCCTACGTCGCCGCCGTAGCTGCGTTGTAGGAGCACTGGCCACAGCAGCGGGCGTCTGTGCAGCATCTGAAGCGGTGGCATAGGACAAGAGAGCGGGTTGTGAGGCGGCACTTGAGGCCGTACTGGACGCGACGTGCTCTCGAGGCAACCCGCTTGAAGGCAGCGGGGTGACAGTCTCACCTGCCGGTGCCTTCCGCTCCCTCGGTGGTGCAGTAAGCATTGCTGCAAACGTCCGAGGAAAAACGTGCACCGTCATTTTCGCCACACCTCGGCTGAGAGAAGCTACGATAGATGACGCAGCTGAGACGGACGCCGTCTTGGAATGCAAAGCAGCGACACTTTCGAGGAGAACGTGCAAAGACGGGGGAACCATGATCCACCTCGATGCAGCTGTGAGTGAGCCGAACAAGTGTATATTTTCATCTATAGACGCCGTAGATGGGGCAGGATCCTCTGATAGGAAGGATGTGATCAGTGCTGAGGTGGAAGTCGGCGTCTCTGCTGGCGTCGAACGTCTACAACAACCGTTCTGCACCTACGCAATCAGATCCTGCAAAAAGAGATGCCGGCACACCCAAAGACATTGATTTTTCCAAGGCGGGGATGCTAACTCCAGAGCCTGCAGAAGCGATGCGGCGTTGAGACGAGGTCAAGGGTGCCCCAGTGGCTGTGGTAGCCGCAGCAATGGCGGCATCACGAGTGAGCACGGCGTCAGATGGCGGAAGCGCCACAGCTGGATGCCTTGCGGTGTTATCCTTTAATGTACCATGCGCCACTCGCTGCAGTCACAGCTGGGGCGGACTGATCCTATCCACTACGACGAGGGGAGGACACAGTAGCGTACACCAGCGGCACAGCGCTGACAAACACGGAGCTGCGCCAGGTCAGAGCCGTGGGCGTGGGCTCGGTTAAAAGGGCCTGGTAGGCTTGCGTCTGCTAGAACGTGTCGGTAGAGGAAGTCTGCAAGGCGTCCAGTAGAGGGGGCAATGGGTGGCTGCACCACGGTCCACATCATCGCACCGACGAGCACCCACTGCTTCCAGTCATCGAAGCGGACCGTCATCGAAGGGCACAAGCGACAAGCCGTATACTAATGACAACGATTGGTACACGAGGGGAGGGAGAGAGTCCAAGGTATGTGTATGGGTGTCGCATTGGTGCTGTGAGAGAGCGAACACATGCAAAAAATACGGGGTAACGGTGTGAGACAGGAAGTGTTCCAGAGAGCCTCAAAGAGGAAAAATGAAAAGGAGTGATTGAGAGGAAGACGGTTAGCATGGCGCTCGCCGCGCCAAGAGCAAAGCCAACTGAAGAGCGGCGAGTTGAGCTTTTTTTTTTGGTACAGAGAGGGTGTATGTACGTATGTATGTACGTGTGCGGGTGTGTGCCAAGTCAAACGTCCGCTGTTCAGTAGAAGCAGCAGCAGGGTAAAGGATGCCGTGCGTGAGATGCAACCTGCCCATGCACAAGCACATGTGGCGGACAGAGACACACCATGAAGCTGCCTGCTTCCTTCTCCCCTGCGCTCCCTCACCATTCCCGTTTTCTCGGGTCCTTCTTGCGTGTGTGGACGTGGAGAAAGCCTTCGCAAATGAGTACACACAAAAGAAATGTTCGTGCTTTTCGGCATTGCTGATTGTTCCGCGTCTTAGCCAGTTATCCTTGCAGCACACCGCTCTCGTTGACAGTCATGCTGCGGGGGCAGATTCAGCACCGCAGGAACCTCGCCTCCATCCTACCTCGCTGGTCAAGCTCTGCCGTGTAGTGCACAAGTAGCCCCTCTCTCAGTGTATTTGCCTTTAGCAGGGCCTCATCCACAAAGATGCGATCCTGCGGACGGGTGGTGCCGCTTGGTTGAATGAAGGCGTAGCGGTCCTGTACCTCGCACACCGTTCCCTTAGCGTTGGCGACGGCAGGAATGTGATTGAGGCAGAGCGGGCATCGTGCTTCGATGTAGACGAGCCCGCACAGAGGACACTTTGCGGGGTTGAAGGGAATCTCGTCGCCACAGACTGGTGAAGTAGCACTAGCAGGGCTGGCGGCGAGGGAGTCCAGCGGGGCAGCATTTGATTCATCATAGGACAGCGCAGAGGAGAAGCTCTGCGATAGGGCTTGCGCAGTGCTTTCCAAATTCAGCAACCCTGTACGATGCCCCTGTACGTTTCTACCCCGCTTCCTTGCTGCCAGTCGGTTGGCTTGGTGTGTTGTCTCACCCTGGTCGCCGGGCTCCCCAGTGCCGGCGGCAGCGGGCGACTGGACACCGCCATAAACAGCTACGTCGCCAGCTGAATCCCAGCGAGGAAGCATCGCTGCACACCACGCCGCTCGCTGAGCACCGCAGTGCATACAGTAGCGCTCGAACTGGAGATTAGCCCGATAGCACGTGGGACACTCCCAGCAGGCTGAGATGAGCAGGTCCTGTACCACCGGTCGCAAGGCAAGACAGTTGCTACACACATAGCGGCACAGGTCAATGTTGTTGTGCGAGGATCCACACTCCTCACAAGTCCACAAGCCACCGCCTTCCAGAAAAGGGCACAGATCAGGTGAATGGGTACCGAGACACTCATGGCATACCTCGGCAGGAGTGAAGTAGCCCTGCACGCTGCAGCTGGAGGTGTCTCCAGAACCTGCCACCGCAACCCCGCACACACCGTCGACGTGCGTGAGGATGCTCTTCAGGAGGGCAGAGAGGCGGCGCGCCGTGAGGGATGTGGATAGGCATGGACACAGCCTGCTGACGATTTGCCCTAGCAGGGTGACGACGTCTATCCGTATGGACAGCCAAGTAGCACTGTCAATGTTGCACCACTCGCGCCGCAAGCAGGACAGCGCCTTCTCAATAGCCGGGCGCCTCTGAAAACATGCACGAGCACTGGCGTCGACTGCGGTCGCTGCGGAGCCGGGAGCGGGGCTGCCATCGGGTGCCGAAGTCTTTGATCTAGTCGATACAAGTGCTGTCGGCGTTGCTTGAGTCAAACCTTCCGTGAGCAGCGATTCTCTGGCGCAGCATTCGTCAAGCACTTCGCATGTGTGAAGGAGCGTTACAGCAGTCCAGTACCGTGGTGCACTACCATCGTCGCACCTTTGCGGCTGCGGCGCCAGCTGCAAGTAAGTGGCACAGTATGGACAGACGGCGCTACCCGCATAGCGAGTCGGCAAGGTCGCGCCACAGCCGCCACAGACGCGCAAAGGCAACGAGCACCGGCCTTTCTCTTCACAGTCGGCCGCGCACTCCCTGCAGTGCTGCTGGTGGAGCGGTACGGTGTCGTCCCATGGCTGCATGTGGTGACAGTGAAAACACCAGTGGTAGACTTGGGGCTGCCGCTGGTTCGGCACCCCCTGGGCGGACATGGGGCCCGAATGACCGTCAGTAGCGGCCTCTTGCACCGGCAACAACGTGGCTTCTGCGAGGTTGCTGCGGTGAACGAAAGGATCTGCGGCGCTGCTGCAACCCCGGCAAACTACCGTGAACGGGTTTGCTTCCTCGTGACCGCAGTGACGGCACACGCGTGGCGCGTACACTGGTTCTCGGCATATAGCCCGCGGGAGACATTCTACCTGCGGGCATGAGGGGCAAAAGCGCTCCAGCGAGCTACGCCGCTGATGGCAACCCGGGCAAACCCACACGAAGCTGCTCCGCGCGGCATGGTCCATTTTGAAGCGGCCACACTCGTGACAGACACCGACGGCCTCCGCGTACGTGGCCGTCCTCTGCGTTGCAGACGACGCAGCATCGCATACCTCGTCGTTGTTGCAATCACCACAGAAGCAGCACCCGGGCGACGCTGATGCGGACGCCGTCGAGCCCTGAGATTCGGCTGCTGCTATGACGGAGTGCTGCTGGATGCACGGTCCTGTAGGTTGTCCACACCGGAAGCACAGCAGCGTCTGCCTTGCTGGATTGCGGGCCCCGCAGTCTCGACACACCCATGTTTTGCGGACTACCGCCCCGGCCAACGACGCCTTGTTCAGCAGCGTCTGACCACAGCTACAACACTGGCGCAGTCGTTCGTCCTGCGCGTAGCCGCAGGCGCCGCACAACACATGGCTGTACCGTAACGCTGAGCACACGCAGTAGTTGTAGCGATCGCTGTTCAATCGGCCACAAGTGGCACACTTCCACAGCCGACACGGGGGAGAAAGGTGGGCCGCGCGATTCCAAATGGCGTCGCCATCAACGTGCCAGAGGGCGGCGAGATGATCAAACGTGGAAGGTGAGCCGAAGTCTCTGGCATAGCACAGAATGTAGTAGTAGAGAAACGGTGCGTTATGCGTTGAGGGGTCCACCCGGCAGAGCAGCTCCTGCAGAGAAAGACTCATCCCCATACTCGCGCGGAGTGCAGAGACGAGAGCAGCTGTCAGTGGCACGGCATACACACTCAGCTGGAGCGCTGTTTCGAGAAGCTCGAGAATTACATCCGTGTTGAGCTCGTCACCGACATAGCGCAAGGTCGCGCGGAAGACCGGGATGACGCCCTCCAGTATCTCGTGAGGAGGCGCACGAGACACCTTGCTCACGTCTTTCCATGCATGCGGCTGCCGTCTCTCGATATCGCGTATGCGATCGCACAAGCCAGCCAGCACGCACTCCACGTAGTAGCTGATAAATAAGCCCGCATTGTGAAACCCGACAAGGGCTTTGTATAATCCGTCCATGTCAGCAGCGCTGCCCTCCTGCCCCACCAACCGACTCACAGCTACCATGGACTCCGTGACGGCAGGTGGCACCGATAGCCACCCTTCTGGACGGGAGGTACCGAGGACCTCCAGCGCGACCACGGCCCCAGATACGTTACGCAGCAACACCTGCGACATGACGGAGTGCGGCGTCTCGCAGAGTGTAAAGGCTGGCGTAGCCATGATCGTCGACATGGCCGGGCTGTAGAAAGAGCGCACAACATCCGGGAATCCGAGTGCGTTCAGCGTGGCAATGGCGTACGATATCGTTGCCTCCGACTGCTGCGAGTCACGGCCGGTGTTCAGCACTTTGCTACGCGCGTGCAGAAGGGCCTCGGCCGCTGCCTTGGTTGCCTCTGGTGAGAGGTACGTCGGCAGCGAGACACCTCGCTGGGTGACGTGGGTAACGCATACGCCACAGTGCGCAAGGAAGCGCTCAGCCACCATCACCGAGACAAGTCGCTCATCGCGGAAGTATTGGTAAGCAGCCAGCAGCACCGTAAAGGGTGCTTGCTTAAGGGCTTTCATGGCGAGCATGGCGCATTCGTGCCGAGTATGGTCGTCCATGTGGCGCGGAATTTGACACAGACAGCACTGCTGAATCTGAAGGCGTGTCACAGGAGTAATAATAGACACACCGCCTGCCTTACCCTTGCGTCTCTCACTCGGGAAGGTGGTAAGTACCTGCACCATCCGCTCTAGGCACACCTTGATCGCCTTATCGCTCATGAAAGGATGCCACCGACAGCAGCCATGCAAGTCCTCCTCCGCTTCTGATGAGTAGAGGGAAGGACCTGCACTCGTGAGCTCCGCCCCGACGTCGCACAGCATACTACCCATGCGACGTGTGCGCACTTGACATGCCTGCACCACCGCAGACAGCAGCGCTGGTGACGACGCCTCAACCACGCGCCGCACCACCACTTCCATTTTAGGAAGCAACACAGCAGGAAAGGAGCTCTTCCTCCGCGCGCAGTTCTGCACCAGAGACTTCATCAACTGCGTGACTGTCTCTGCCGCCTCGGCGTCCGGCCACGAAGCAAGCTGGCGAACATAATCGAGAAGCGCCTCTTCCCATTTGCCGTCGGTGAACGAAGCCGACGGCAATAGCATTGAATTATCTATCGGAGCACTGATGTGAAGTGTGCTGCATAGGAGTCTTGCGAAAGGATGCATGTAGCTCCTCCAGCGAGACGCCTCAGCTGCCACCTCCACCGGCGTTGCAAGAGACGGTGGCGCCGCTCCGGAGTTGGCAGCATCCTGCAGCTCACTTAGCAGTGCTAATGTCCACGCGTGGAGCTCCTTTGGCGAGGACGCAACTGCTGCGGAGACGGCCGACACGAGGCTACACATTTCTTCGGCAAAAAGGCGCGGGCAGGCACCGATGATGTGATTACGCCGTAGTCGTGTGGCCATCGACGCTACTGCTGTGGAGAAGGAGGGTGGCCCGGAGGTGCGCAGCACTTCCTCGAGCGACTCATGCGGTGGAGACACACGCGGGGGTGCAAACGGACGCGACAGCGCCGCAGCTCTCGGACGCCCGTGACCCCAATACGACAAGCGTGCCTTGCGGCGGGCAATGAACGCAGGGCTTGCCGATACGTAGGTGCGGCGCAGTGGCGGGAAGGGCTCATTAGGATTGCGGCAAACTTGGCGCGCTGCCCGCCACTTGAGAGCAGCACTTCCTGCACAGCTCGCGGCTACCGGTGACCAGTAGAGCGCCGCCAACGCTGGTGTTGTCACTCTTCGCGGTTTCATTCGTTGCCTCCTCTGCTGACCAGTAATGGCATCGGGGAATTACATGAGTCCGCCACAAAAAAAAGAAGATATAAGGACAAGTAGGGCCACGCATGGGAAAAGGAGAAGAAGTGTGCGAAGAAACGCACTATTAACCGCAGCAGCACAAACATGCATGTAGACGCACCTCCGCACACACCCATACACGCACGACAGCAAGCGATGCGTGCCAATTGAGCGCGAGAGGCACAACAAAAAAAAACTCGCTTTGGCGGTCCCTCACTTGAGGCAGGAAGACCGTGGTACGCAGAGGTGCGTGTTTGAGGCAATGCTGCTGCTTCGCCTCGTTGACACTCAAATTCTCCTCCCCTGAGGAAAAAAG
This sequence comes from Leishmania braziliensis MHOM/BR/75/M2904, assembly GCF_000002845.2. Taxonomy (NCBI): domain Eukaryota; phylum Euglenozoa; class Kinetoplastea; order Trypanosomatida; family Trypanosomatidae; genus Leishmania; species Leishmania braziliensis. The sequence goes on from NC_009326.2 coordinate 1,408,306, forward strand.
TAGGAGACCCTGTGTGACACCCGCACGACGTGAAAGGAAACGTGAGGCGAAGGGAGAAAGAGCTACAAAGGTGCAGGGCAGCCAGGATACTTGTGCATGCACATACACTCAGCGATTCCCCCCTCCCCGCCGGCGGAAAATCAAAAGAAGAACTGCGAAGGCAAAGCCGCGTGATGGTGAATGGAGTGCACCAGCTCCCGTGAGGGAGAAGCGAAACTGGTGTGCGACTACCGTCCGCTACCGTGATGAAACTCTCGTTCCGCACAAAGCAAGCGAGAGGAAAAAGGAGGTAGGGAGGAGAGGAGGTGATGTAGGAATGTAAGAGGTGGACTATCAAGGAAAAAATCGTGGGAGGAACGGGAAAGAAGTGGAGCTTTTGCGCGCACCGAATAGCGTCAGCACCGGCCATGCAGAATGTTTTCTACGCGTCATCGATCGTCTAAAGAGCATACATCGACGCTGCCGACTGTAGAGGTGGCTAGCGAGGAAGCGAAAGGGCAAGAGTGGAAAAAGAGGGACGGGGTGAGACAATGGCAGCTCTCCCCGTTTCTTTGGTCAACAGCCACCTTCCTGACGGAACATGATGAGTCATCCATGGGCAAGCAGCACTGAAAGCGGCCGCACTGTGGTGCTGGCGCCACATCCCCACCCCTTCGAGCTCCTCACCTCCCTTTATTGTGCTGTGTCCTCCGATAGTTGCTTCGGGGTACTTTTCTGATGTGCAAGTGGTTGGATCCAATACACACAGGCAATACGAGATGAAGATTACACTGGGAGTTCACAGTCAGTACGAAGGGAGAGAAACGGTGCCACCTATGCGCTGACCAAAGACGAAAAAAGAAAAACAACGCATCCTACTCGAGTGAGAGTGCTACGAGGAGAGTATACAAAAACACACAAAGGCGCACCACAGCACACATGAACAAGACGATCAACAACAAAAAAAAGCAGGCGCAGCAGCGAAACGAAAGACGCTAAAAAAAAAAATTGCAAAGCGGCAAAGCTGCCACATCACGTGGGAGAAAAAGGAGAGCAATAGAAGCGGAGGTTTGCACGGCACCAGCGTCAGGACGTGCGTCGGCCTGTAGCACGCTTGCACACCTTCTTGTCCTCGTCGCCTGCGGCCCACGGTTAAGCGGCCTGGGGACGCTTCTCCTCTGGCAGAGGAAATCCTGGCACCATGTCATACACAATCTCATCCGGAATGAGCTTGTGGCCATAGGCGCTAGTCATGGTACCCTTCTCCCAGTTGGTTGGCGAGAACTCGGAGCGCATGAGGGAGCGGTTCGGCTCCCGCCACATGACTGGGTTCGCAGGGTCCTTCTCATCCCACCCGCTAAGTCGCTGTGATGCTGCCAGATTCCAGTAGAAGGACGGCATGTAGTACGGAATGCCAAGATACAGGATGCTAGGGAAGAACTTCTTGTCCTCTGCTGTGTAGTCCTTCGTCAGCTCCATGAACTTGCTTTTTAAGAGCTGCAGGCGGTAAGTCTCGTGCGCCCTGCATACCATCCACGACTCTTCGAACTCGTGGCAGTTCACCGTACCCCACGTCACAGGCTTTAAGTTCCGCATACAACGGTTGAACGGAATCCAGCGGTGCACGCAGTGATCACGATAGACGATGGGTACCTGGTTCAGCTCCATGAAGTCACGTGACACTGTCATTGGACGACGCTGGTGACCACGATCAGCACCGAAGGGATCCAGCTTATTCCACAGCAGCGGGTTGTCGTACGGCCCCAGGTTGACGGGTGGCATCGACTCCCCCGGCTTGGCCGATGCCAAGTCGTTGAGGTACTCCGTCATTGCTCTAGCACGCTACGGTAGCAGATGAAGCAAGCGCATAAAGCGCAGAAATGAAGAAAACAGTACAGTAAAACGAGCTAAGAAAAAAAAATAAAAACCGCACCAGACAGGCGTCCCTCCAGCCCGCACCGTTGCTGTCGCTGCTTGATTAATGCGTCGATCCGCCACGCGAACACGGAGTTGAAAGCGCGCACACACACAGGCCCTGCACGTGTATGTACAAAACCCCTTCCTTTTCTCTGTATTTAAAGGCTGCCCCCCCCCCCCCCCAAGTAGTTTAGTGAGCTACACACACTGCGTATGCACAGTCGCAGCAAGATACAAAGGATGGGGATTCAAAGGTGGAGAGAAGCAAAGAAATGGGTATCTGGTGGTGTTTCTTCGGTGCAGGGTGGCAAACGTGCTGGAGAGTGGTAGACACGGCTAGAAGAAGAATTAGGGGGAGTGAGGAACCAGAGTTGAACGGGTTGCTCAAGTACGCCTAGGGAGAGATCTAGGCGGCCGAGAGAGTGAAAGGCAGGGGAAGGACAAGAACTCAACGATGCTGCGCTACCTCACCGCGACTATGCGCACCTAGATGGGTGCGAGTGTGAAGGGGGGTGGTCTGTGAGTCCTTGGTGTGAGAGAGCCCGTAGTCGTGCAGCAGTTTTCCGATGCACGTATCTACGCGTGTGTTGCTGATGTGCTTTCTGCCAAAATGAGAACAGCAAGTCCCTGTATCTGCGTACTATTCTCTGGTGCTCAGAAGGGAAAAAAGAACAAATAAGCTGCTGCTGCTGCTGCTAGTGGGGACTTGGGTGCTGCATCGAGTAAGAACAACCCCCAAGATGGAATGAAAAGAAGCAGCCAGCATTGAAAATATGTTTGAGCATCCAGAAGAAGCGACAGGGAGGTAGCAGAAAGAGAACTCAAGCAGCATGCAGAGTGGTTTCACGACAGGCTGCACAAAGAACTCCCCCGTAGGTGCGCACACGCCTATGACAAACATTCTGTAATCCGCGCGCGAGCAAGGAAGTTGTCCAACGCTTTAGCATTGATCACTAGCATGTTCTTGGCGATGCTTGGGAGAAATCATATCGCGCGCTCAACACAGAACGCCAACTAACTCCATTCCCCTGCACTGGTTGAGAGTCTCCCAAGTGGCAGTTGTGTACCACTGAAACACCGCCTGAGTCTTCCGTTACTGCTGTTCTGTGCTTTGTTCGCTTCCTCTTTACTACTCTGACCGTTGTTGAATCGTGAGAAGGATAAGAGGATAAAGCGCATGCGCCGCCCTCTAAGTCTCCCATCACGTCACGGAGCACAAAATACTGATGGGCACGGTGCTTGACTGTTTCCATCCTTTGGACTGCATATATTGAAGATTTTTTAAAGCTTCATGTCGCTTCCTACAAACTCATCAACCACCCCATTCACCTCCCATCACGCGCCCCTCACCAATTCTTCAGCAGGTTCATCATGTGACTACCACAACCAACACCACCATGCGCGTTTGAATTTTTTGTATGCAAACTCAAGCTGGTCTTCGCCTTCACCTGAGCGAGCTGCAGACCGACTGCAAGTGAGCAGATGAGGAAAGAAAAAGCGCCAATGATATTAACCACACTAACCAGCACGCAGGGGACATTGAAGGTCGTTGGTGTCGTCCTTGGATCAGTGTGTTTATCTGCGATTGCTTTTGGCTGCGTGTTGCGTGCGAGACTACTGTTTCTCTCTTTTTTGGGGGGAGGGGGGAGGGGTGGAGAGAGCGAGGGGACTAGCTCACAAAGCACACATGGACGGGTTCATGCACATCCTGCGGCAAACAGAAACCCCTGCTAGTCCATATCAACAATAAAAACAAACAAAAAAAGCAAAACGCAATGGAGTGAGAGGTGATGCGGACACCCAAACACGGAAAAGAGAAAGAAGGAAAAGGTGAAAGACAGCGGGGGGATGGGAGAGGACGCGCCGGTCAGAGAGAGAGCGAGAGCGAGAGAAAAAAGTGGTGGTAGGAGCCGCCTCACTGAAAAAAAAAGCAACACTTTTCTGCGCGTCTGTGTGATTGCTTAAGAAATTTGCAGCTGTAAAATGAAAAGGTGAAGTACTTTTAATGAATTGTTTAAGAGTGGGTCTCCTTCGGTGATCGTACCTGTGCAGAAGGCACCTCCTCATCATCAGCACCTTTTCTGTTGTCACGAACATCAAAGCAAAGAAGCCAGAGAAGAAAAAAGAACTTCAGGTTTTAAAGGGCAGATCGAGCGCAAAAGAAAGCCAAAGGGGCATGAGAGGGAGGGAAAGGGAGGTCGACAGAGCTGTAGAAGGAACCGGCCACACGCGTACACGCCAGCCATTGCTCCTCTCAATCCCTTTCAACTTTTCCATCTCCCTTGGCTGTTTCTCCAGCATTGCCTACGTGGCCAGTGCAGCTTCTGGTGACACACTCCCTCCTCTCTTGCGCCTTCTAGAAGAAAGGGAAGCAGGAACAGGGGATGAAAATGACCAGGTGTTTATCGCGCAACTAATCATGTATGAGCGACAGGTTTGAGCGGGGAGAAAGGGGAAGGGAAGTAGACAATTGGGAAAACAAAAAAAAAGAATCCCCAATAGTAGCACGAGCACAAACGTAAACGGGGAAAAAAAAATGCCAATACGTGAACAACAACAAAAAAAAGAAAAATGGCGTTGACAAAACGACGAAAGGCAACCGGAGAGATCAGACGCACGCACGCACAAGTTTTGCCGTCATTTCACTCCTTGTTGCTCTGCTGATGCGTGCGCTCACGGTTGCGTGTCGGCCACTGGCGCACGCTGTAATTGCTCCGTTGTTTCCCTTGTCTTCTTTGTTGTGTGTATTTCTATGTTTTCGCTGCTTTCCGCATCGGCTCGCTCGTGTGCAACGTTGTCTGTCGATAGAGAAGGGTGGAATGTCACACCAATAGTGAAAGAAAAAATGTGTTAGAGAGAGAGAGAGACCCACACACACACACACACATACAGACAATTTGTCTGTGCTCTCGTGAGGTGAGAGGGAGAGGGGAGAGGGGAGAGGGGAGGGGGGAAGGAGTAAAAAAAAGAAAACGGAACACAAAAGGGTGCATGACTGAGATCAAACCCACCTGTCCACTCATACTGAACGAATAGAAAAAAAAAATACACACACACACAGCAAGCGAAACAAAATACAGAGAGGTAGTGCGCCGCTGACAAGGGCAGAGGGTTGGCTGGCCATAAGCCAGAGAGAGAGGCTCGCTCATACAAAGAAATAGGGCTACCCACGCACTACGGCGGAGGGAGGGGGGACAGTGCTTCCCAAGAGCAAACAGCTTGACGACAGCAGCCTCGAAACTCCATCGGCTCCGCACCCAACAACAAAAAAAAAAAACATAAAAGGCGCTGAGCGGACTTCCGCCACGCATGCGCTCCTTGACGTCAAACGCATCACTTCTCTCTCTTGTTCTCCGTCGTCTGCCTCTCCGCAGGAAGGATGTGACGCTCTTCCACAAGGACACCACAATGGCGCCATCACACAGCTCAAGCCAAGTACGCCTCAGAGGTGAGGTCAAACTTTGTATTGAAGTCAGTCAGCACATTCTTGACAATGCGGTCTACGGCGCTGCGCCTCAGCAGCAGAAAGATGTAGCTACCAACGCCGGCCATCAGGCAACCGCCAGCAGTCCCCCTCCGCCTTAGTGACTCCTGGGGAGGTTGAGCTCAGGGGTGGGCATGCGCATGGCGTCACGCTAAGGCTGGGACAGCGGGCAGCTCGGCTCCGACAGACCAGTGAGCTTGATGGCGCGCACCTGCTCGGCCGCGTTGAAGACGCCGCGCTTGTGCTGGAACTGCGTAATAACCGACTTAAACTCAGCCATGAACTTGACAGGGTCGTCCGTTGTGAGTTTCGCGAGGTAACAGGCAATGTGACAGTATTTCAAAGATTTGCCACTTAGCCTCGCCTTGCAAACCGCCTGTTCAGCGCCCTCAATATCGATGCGGATTGTGTTGTGGTCGTTGCCGTGGTCAAAGGTGGTCAGCTGGTGCCTCACCAAGTTGATGAGCAGGAGACATGCACCGGGACCGGTAATGTTGCCAACCTTGTGCTTTTTGAAGGTGAGGATGTCGTAGTCAGGCGCCATAAACTTTCCCTTGATAGCGTGCACGCACTGGAACTCGCCAATGATGTCAATGTTCACTCCGCAGTACTTGGTCTCAGTGAACAGCGCCTCTTTTGTGTGCCTCACCTTGTCAGCCCGATTGCTACAGTGCGATTCCAGATAGTGGCTTGCCTGCTTAGACGGGCACGCCTTGTAGGGGCCGAGACCGAAGGAGCGGATGGCGTTCAGCAGACCTGCGTCACACGACTCGGAGGCGCTCACGCCTAGGCCCATTGGCAGCGCGCCGTTGGAAATAAGGCACACAGCCTGTAGCTCCGGGTCACTGAGTTTCTTTTCGAGGCCGCTCAGCACGATGCTAAGTGCACCTCTAGCAAAGATGAACGAGTCCTTGAAGCGGTTCTCTTCCCCGATGAGAGTTACCTCGTAGTACCTACCCTCCGTTGCAGCTAAGCGCAGCTTCGCATCTTTGCACCTCGCGGAAGGCACAGAATGCAAGTGGAACCCTTCACGCAGTCCACCGGGATCCACTTAGCCTCTCATATACACGGTGTGCTCGCCGTAGGAGTTCACACCGCAAGGGGCAACGGCGAAGAAACGCAACATTATCTCACTGGGGCCATCTTCAACACCACCATAGACTTCGGTTACAACCTAGCCGAAGTACTCCCCCCTCCCCCAGTGCAGCTCTCCGGAAAGAAAGATGGGGATCCTCGGCACTTTGTGTGTGTCTGATCTTTTTTTATCGTTGTGCGTCTTGCGCGCAGTACAAAACAAATGAACATCAGGAAATGTACATCCGCTCCAGAGCCAAACACGGAAAGACTACCTCCCGATTCAATGTCCGCAAAGAGTGGCTTCACTTCCTGCCCGCCATGGAATTCAGGAGGCAACACACACAAAAAAAAGAGGCCAGCGAGTTCGCACGTGGGTCTAACTACAGATGCCCAGGAGAGAAACCGTTTTTCTCGGAGGGTGACCACTCTCTCAGAGAAGAGGTGCTCCGCTCCGCGCTAGACCCAGCCTGTCCCACACCCGCCTCGGGGTGCGGAGCAGCGGTCGACACGCACATTGCTGTAATACGCCGACTCGGCGATGCAAGCACAGCCCCTGCCTCAAACTCCACCCACCCACCCACCTGCTCCGCAGACCGCCTCACAGATGCTCCTGCGGTGCCGGTCGTCGCCTGGTGCATCCCTCGGGGTGACACGCAGGCGTTCCACACCAATAGACGGCGAGGGAAGGGTGGGGTGCATTCGAGTCAGGTCCGCACTCTGCCCGTCATGTGGACGGCACAAGCGGGTCCACTGTTGCAGGTCTCTCCGACGCAACGCCGCCCAGGACCTGACCACTGACGTTAGCGGCGATGCATCGCCCTGACCGCCCCACGGGGTGAGGTACTCAGCCCTCATACCGCGGTGAGCGAGACCCCGGTATCAGGGGAGCCAAAACATCTTTTCCACTGTGTCACTTTTGCTCTTCAACATGCAATCCTGCCAAGCACCAGTCCGCTGGCATGCACACACGCGGCCACACCTCGCCTGCCTCCGCCGCGGCATCCCGTGGGGGTTCCTCCCCCTGGGGTGTGGCGGGCCCGGTGGTGTGACCCGGGGCGCGCCCGTCGTGCTCCCAGCGCCCGCGCTACCCCAGCCCACTCGGCCGGCCGCAGGAGACGCCGCATGTTCTGCACCAGCGCGCCTTGCTGCTGATCCGCCTGCACCGCCCCGCGCCCTTTACGCCCATAACGCGTGTGCGCTGCTGGTCCCTGCATGGCTTGCCTGGGTGTGCCACTCTGTGCCGACCGCGAGTGACAGCTGCGGGGCACGGTTGCCAGTCGGCTTCGTGATGCGTGCAGGATTGGGCGCAAGGCGTGGCGGCCGGCACCGGGTCGCATCCCCTCCGCGAGGCGGGCAGCAGGCTCGATCACGCAGCGGTCCCCTCGGTGCCGTGGGGACGGTGTCCCTTCCGCAGATGAGGTGGTCGGGCGTCACGACAACGCCCACGCGGCCCCGCCCGCGCTGTGCCATGCCGAAGCACCGCCATCGCCTGCACATAGCAAGGGCGTGTCGTTGAGCCGATCGTGCTGGGCGGTTCCGTCTCGGCTGGGTCGTCCTTTCGAGTCCCACATCCGCTGGTGCGAGTCGGCGTCCATTCTAATAACGAGAGGTCTGGGCGCGACGCAGCCCGGTGTCTCATGGAGAACTGCCAGTGCCACCGGGTCACTGTCGTGCGCAGCCGGACGCGAAGTGCATCCGTCTAGAAGGGCAATCGCAGCAAGGCCACACCGTCATTGCTTCAACCGCGTCCTGAACGATGGAAAGGGTAGTGAATAAAGGTACGGAAAGTGTGCAAACACTGTGGTGTCATAGAGTAGCGCGGTGCTCGGGGGGTGGGTGCATCAACACTCGAAAACAACTGTTCAGATATGGTTTTCGGAGCATCGTAACTAAAGCCGGCTTGAAGCACGCATGAGGACAAGCTTGTTAAAGAGGGTACGGGGGTTATAGATGCTGGCCGCGTCGTCCTCGTCACATAGTCACTTTTCCAAA
>NC_009326.2:1416854-1468762 GCF_000002845.2 Leishmania braziliensis MHOM/BR/75/M2904
TCCTGAAGGATGGAAAGGGTGAGGAATAAAGGTACGGAAGGGGCGCAAACACTGTGGTGTCATAGAGTAGCGCGGTGCTCGGCGGGTGGGCGCATCAACACTCCAAAACAACTGCTCAGCTATGGTGTTCGGAGCATCGTAACTAAAGACGGCTCGAAGTGCGCAGTGAGATGTGCTTCTGAATGCTGCTACGGAGCTTCTCCATGCTGCCCTTGCGGTCATTCGACTTAAACACAGCACGGCCAGGCACAATCGCGTTTGCACCGGCCGCAGCAACGAGGTCAATAGTTTCCAGTGTAATGCAGCCGTCCACCTGGATCAGAAGGTGCGGGTAGCGCTGGCGCAGCAGGCGTACCTTTTCCACCGTCTCCGGCTTGAACGTCTGCCCAGCGAACCCGATTTGCACACACATGACAAGCACCATATCTACTTCGTCTGCATCGATGAGGGGGAAGAGCCTTTCCGCGGGCGTATCAGGACGAAGAGCAACCCCAGCAACCATGCCTGCCTTGCGTACTTTGCGGCATACGGCAACAGGGTCCTCGGTAGCCTCGTAGTGGAAAACAAACGTCGACGCTCCAGCCTTCACAAACGTGTCAACCCAGCGTATGGGATTCGAGATAATCATATGACAGTCAAGAAAAGTGTTGGGCAGGTGCTTACGCAAATCCGAAACCGTTGCGGGGCAGAAGCTAAAATTCGATGCGAAGTGACCGTCCACAATGTCCACGTGAATCCAATCAGCGCTGCCACCATTCTCAGACAGCACGTCCAGGGACTCCAGAAGTAGCTTTGTCTGGTCCGCCACCATTAGCGAGGGCGAGATGATGGGGACAATGGGCTGCCTTTTGTCGCGCCCATTCGGGTAGGTGAGCTTGTCCTGGTGGTTAAACTTTGTCGCCATTATGAAAGTGAAGTGCTGTACGGCAGGGTGTGAGGGCAAAAGAAAAAGAACAGAGATGGAGTGGACGCGGGAAAGACAGCGCTGCAGGTTATGTGTTTTTAGAGAATAAGGATTGATGAAGCACAAGCAATCCTAAACTGAGAAACGCAAGTAGAACGTAAAAGAGAACAAACGAGCCCTGAGGAGGACAAACAGCAACAGCAACGGAAGAGATGTATGGGGCAGGCGTACCGACGCCTTTTGTTTGCCTTCTGTATGTCACACAGACACACACCGGTATAGACGGCGCAGCGTTTCTTTCTTTCCCTTTTCGGTAGAAGACAAAGAAGGAGTCTGGGAGAAACGCTGAGAAGAAAAGCAAAGGAAAGCCAAAAGAAGGGGGAGGGGTACAAAATGAAACCCCCATACAGAGAGGAGGAAGAGACGGAAAGATGCACGGAGCGAAGTTGAACGACAAAATTTGCAGGCACTAAAGACAGAGGAGGGAGAAGAACCGAAAAAAAAAAGAAAAAGGATGACGAGAAGATGCAGAGAGAGGGTATGTCGATGGGTGAGAAAATGGAAAGAAGACGACGAAGAAAAGAGCCTAGGTAATTGAGGAGAGAGAAGAGAAGAACGCACCAAATTCTCTGCGAGTGAGTCACCCTAAGAGAACCGAATTCGTTGTTTACAGCCTAATGTGCCCATAAAATGCCGCGCTGATGAGAAAGCTACCACCACCACAACAACAAAAGGCAAAGGGGGAGGGGGGAAAAAAGAGTAGAAGAGAGAGGAGCAACAAGGACGAGCAGAAGGCAGGCCTTTAAGATGGCATGAAAGCAAGCGAGAGGAAAAGTCGACAATACCGGTAATCAGTAGTAATCTGGTAAAACGAGGAGAAAGGCGATGTATACACACACACACACCATGCAGCAAGAGACAAAGAGACGTGGCTACTTTGTGTCCAATAAAACCCCCCCCCAAAAAAAAAAATGATTCCCACTTTGACCGCTCTCTTCTTTTCTGATGGCAGCGTGAGACTACGAGGCGAGCGTTGCAGAGAGCGAGAAGCGAGGAGGCTGAGGAGTGAGGAAAAGCAGTGCGAGGTTGGAGAAACAGAGGCGATGAAGCTGAAGCAGCACATGCGCTAACGAAAGAAGGTGAAGGCCGACATGACGACGTGGCGAAGCGACGCCAGAAGCAAAACATGACGTGCAACGTGAACGGAAACACAGTACCGCTTTCATGTTCTTGTCAGCGATCAGAGAAAAAAAAGCAGCCGCGATCAAGCATGTCGACTGTCGCCTGGCACTAACAAGGCCCGGCGCACCACTTGCCGCTCCATTGGCTGTAACCTACTTCATTTTTTGTTGTTGTTGTTGGCGGCGTGTTGCATACGAGATCGATAGGAAAATCGTCCTCACGCACAGGATGTGGTATCCCCGCTCCGTTGAGCTCTGCTGGAGTGTCCTCTCTTTTTTTTCTCGCTCGTGGGTGTGTTCGATGATTGGAAGAGCGCAGACACTCACAGACTTGCCCAGAGCATGGCAGCAATGAAAAGAAAATAGCCGATGAGCAAAAAGAAGTGGCACGGATCGAAACGGGGGAGAGTGTCACCGAAGTTTGGCAGCCGTGTGCCTGCGTGTGTCGCCTCTCTCCTTTTTTCTTGCGTCACCCCGGTGCTACACTGATGAGCACACACGCATTCACAGATGCTCCCCCCCCCCTACAGTCCTGTCTCTCTCGCTCGTGGGATAATACTGTGGAACTATTAAGGCCAGCGGAAAAAAAGGGAAGGTGGATGAAGTGGGACCGTCAAACACTACCAAAAGAAAAAGCTCGAGCCACATCGAAGGGGAAGTTGCTTAGGGGTCTGCTACACAACAAGAGAAAGAGCAGGCCCTCGACCACTTTGGAGCGAAAAGGGGGGCATCAGACAGGCTCACCTTTGAAAGAAGGGCGACTACCTCTCTAGAAGATTATACGTTTCCTGTTGAACCTCCTTTTGTGGTTACTGAAACTTGACTCCTTTTCCCCATTTACACCCCTCCACTCTCCCGCTTCGAACGCTTCCCACAACGTTCCATGCGACGTGCGCTCGCACCCTTCCTTCTCTTTCGCTCGGCCGCGTTCTGTTAAGTTGTGAGTGCGGGGAAGAGAGAGAAGAGAGGACAGGGGAGAGGTCAGATGAATAGCGTTGGGAGTGGGTGGGGTGTATCAAAATTAGGTGTTCCCCCTTCTCTGCGTCTCTCCGTCATCTCTCCATTCACGAACTCATATGCCTGTGCGTATGCGTACTGGGTGAAGATGTCGAGTTCGTCCTTCACTCTCTTTCACGTGTGTGAACATTTCTGTGCGCGGGGCGCGACAGCTTACACTGTCCCCCCCCTCCCCCCGCTCCCTTAAGAGTTACAAAACAGAGGTGCGCTCACACCAGTCACTTTCGTGTAGCATCTCTCCCCCTTCCCCCCCCTTTTTTGAATAATGTTGGACGTTGTTGGTGCTATTGGAGGTGGATTTCTTTCGCTACGCTTACTTGTTTTTTTTTTTTGCCTCCCTTTTTTTTTTTACGGCCTTTGATTTGCGGTGTGTGGGTGGGTGACCTGAATGCGGAAGAGGGTGTTCAGCAGAGCGCGCTCAACGCAGCCAGCAAGAGAACAGGCACACACCTACGCGCGCTGATTCTCACTGTAGAAAGAGCGAAGCTGAGAGGAGGGGAACAAAGGCGCACGGCTCCAGGGGGGAAGCGGCAATAAACTTCGTACAGTCTCTGCCCACCACCCTGAAACCGCGAATCCCTCGTCTTATATATCCTTGATAATCTGAGTGGCGATGAAAAAAACACATCGACATCATCGGTGCTAAGAGACACAAAACAGAGAGAAGTATCGCAACTCGCCAGTGAGGGAGAGGAGAAGTAGAGGGTTGGGTCCTCGTCTCAGACCCACGGTGCAGTTTCTTCTCGTCCGGCGGTTGCAGCCGATAGCGCAGCGTGTTCTTGTCCTCGTGATTCAGGTTCCACTCGCGCACGAACACACGTCACGTGTATGCAGGTTGCTGCTCGCAACTGCATTCACAAATCGTGCATGGCAGAACCTCGAGGGGAGACACTTATGCGAAACAGGATGGAAACAACAGTGCAGTGGCTTGCACGAGGAAGGCTTATTAAGATCCACGCGCACGCCGTTCTTATGTCCTCTGGTCGACGCACTGAATAATGCAAAGTGGGACCCCTTTCAGCCAACATCTGCTGACTCTCGCAGCATGCTCGCGCAGCTGTACCGACCCCAGGCAAAGAAAAGGGCGACGAAGGCAGCAACGCTGTGCTACACCCATTTGTCCTCCCCTCTCTTCCAGGTGGCCTTCGCTCTCCCCACATACCTGTCCTCTCTCCCCCTCCCCCATACGCCTCTGGGTGGTCAGGCACGCTTACAGGATGCTCATCATGAAGCCGGGGACAGAGGCCACGAGGCCGATGATACCCTGCGGGGTACTGGGTACCGCAATCAGCGGCGGTGCAAGGGAGGTGATGACATCGACCACGTTTCCTGATTGGAGAGCAGCGCTGAGGTACTTGGGGCCCGCTGGTGCAGAGCTTTTGAGAAGAGTGTAGCAGAACATGCTCTGAAGCACTCCGTCCGCCACGCTGAGGACCTTGCGGCGGTGGTCCTTCGCCTTCTTCTCGTTCTGGGTGTCCTTGACAGCATCGTAGCTGCTGCTCTTCAGTAAAAGGTAGTTCATGATGAGGCGCGCAATGTTCGACCAGAAGAGAAAGACAAAACGAATGCGGTTGAGGTGCTTGCCGAGGACGGGGTCGAGCATATTGGACTTGGAAGCCAGCACAAGCTCCTCGCCGATAAGGAAGACAGTAAAGAAGGCGGTGGAGATCGTCTTGCAGATGCCAACCAGTGGGTTCGGGTGGCTGTTGAGAGCACCCGTGATGCCGCTGTATGTGAGGGCCGGGGCGACGACGAGCCACTGCGAGAAGCGGGTGATGGTACGGTAGTGAGCAGCGATGTGGTGGATAGTGTTGAAGTGCGCAGACAGCTTCGAGCAGCCGGCGGCAGCAGCAGGGCCTGTCAGGGCCATCGCACTGAACTGCACGACCGACATGACACGGTCGCGGTTCGACACATTCCCTATGTAGTCGTTGAAGGTCGCGACGCGTTGTGTAACGGAACCGTTGGACATGGGCGCTATAGGCGTGGAACGAGAGTCGATGCACGTGTGGGTAGAGGGAAAGAGCGAAGGCCAACAACGGAGAGCTAAACGCGGTCGTTCAAAGACAGAGAGACGAGAAAAGAAGGAAGGCCACAGAAGAAAGCAAAAAGGAAGACGTGCAAGGCGGTGTTTGTGTTTTGTGTGTGGGGCGGGCGGGGTAGAGAAGAAGGAAGAGGAGGAGGAGCACGTACAAATCGAGAGACGAAAGGAAACAGAAGCAAGAGCACAGTTTCGCAAGACTCAGTGGAACACATGCGGTATGCAGCCAGCACACACAAAACTGTCCGGAAAGAACAGAGTAGTGACAAAGGGGACCCACGGAGAACGGAGAGCGCTTGACTTAGAAGACCACACACACACACACACACACGCACGCCCTGTGAGAGTGTTGCGCCAGCTTTGAAGTCAATTTCATTCTTCACGTTTTGCAATACGCAGAGGAAGAACAAAAAAATCATTTTTCTTTGCTGCCAACCTGACCGCGGCCCTGCACTGTGGAAGAGCTCCTTGTGTGCGTGGCCACAGCCGTAGTTCGAGAGGGGGTGGAGGCGGAAAGGAAGAGAGAGCGAACTCTGCACCACTTTTTTTTGTATGTGCTGCTGCTTCTCTTGCGGCTTCCGCCACTCTTCCCCGCAAACAACATCACTCGCCCAGAGCACACAACCGGCTCGTTGTGTTGCTGTTTTTTTTTTCTTTTCATCATGTAGCCCTTTTTATTTTGTTGAGTATCCACATTTTCTCGTCGTTGCTTCACGAACAAACGCATGTCTGTTATCCTTTAAAGAGGTCCCTTTTTTCAATTATTCTTGGTGTCCCCTCTACACCTCCGGCACCTTCTCACATCACCAGCACCGCCCACATGCACATGATGACGAAAACGTCGATATTCTTCAACAATGGAGAGAAAGGACGGCGAAAAAGTGAGAGTGAGACAGCGCTTCTTGTGCAATGGTGAATAGGACATGAGTCAACATCATGTCCGCGCACCCGCATCCCAATACACGCGCATACTTGCCCTTACGCAAATTCTCCGGCATTGACGTATGTGGGTATGCCTCTTGTTGCTGCTGCTTGTACTCCTCAGCTTCCTGACCAACAAGGAGCTCTCGAGGGAACACACACCGCCATTCATGGACACGAGGAGACGACATCAACAAACAGGTCAGGGAAAAAGAGGTAAAAGAAGCGTATTTTTTTTTTTTTCGAGAGTGTTTGCGTTGTTTTTTTATTTGGCAGGTTCTTTTGGAGAGCATCATCACACGCAGCCCTAGAGGGCACGCACGCACACACACACACACACACACACACACGCACACACACACACACACAGAGAGAAAGAGAGAGGCGCACATACATAAAACCAGATGCCAAAGAGGCGCTCAGCCCAAGCGATACGCATGCGCGTATCGAGCCACGTGTGTACACGTGCACAAGTCACGAAAAATACGAAGGAAAAAGAAACGAGAGGTGGGGAAGAGAAAAGAGAGTTAGGCAAGTAAAAGTGAAGAAAATAAAGAGAACGTTTTCAGTGTTCTTGATGCGTATTTCGCTCATTTCATTGTGTGTGTGTGTGTGTGGCCTCTCGTCCTCTGTCCACCTCTGTGCGTATCTGGAGAGTGGGTGTTTCGTTGGCTGGGGCAGGGGTGGGTGCACATGGGGGAAAAATACCGTAGTTCGAAAGGAAGTAAGGAAATGCACGACACACACCCGCACACACGCGCGCAGCATCTACAAGAAACGAAGTGAGAAAAAGAAAAAAAAAACAGAAACGCATAGATCAGCAACGAGAGAAGAGACAAAGTACTGGGATACGCAGAAGTGGGGGGCAGGAGCGGGATACAAGCTCTCACCCTTTCTCCTGTCTTTCCCCTCCATTGGTCAAGCATACACAATTGCGCCGCTAGAATTCTGCACATGCATGATGGTACCACGGCAATACTACTACAGCGCGCTTGGTGGGACAACTCTAGTGCCTACATCTCCTTTCTTGAGAGCGGCTCTGGCGTTCCTGCTACACTGTGTCTGTTGGTGCGGTGCGTTGCGTGGGCGTGCTTTGATGTTCAGTAGAAATCGCACAGGGACGCGATAAACCCGAGCGCACCGCGGATAGTATCATTCAGCTCGAGACACTTCGGCGCGATGAGCTGCAGTGTCTTGTGCAGCGGCATCAATGGGCCGCTCACATCCTCCAGCAGCTGAGGGCCACCCTTCGGGAAGCACGTCAGCGAGAAGACCAAGAAGCAGCCTAGCTTCACCGTGGTGATCATCTGGCGCTTATGCTCCTCCGGCGTGTTCTTCTTCTGGGTCATCACGTACGCCTGGCGCATCAAGCCGAGCAGCAGCGTGTAAAACCAGCAGGTCACGGCACAGCCACCAAGGCGGCCCAAACGGCTCGGGTACACGTTGTGGCTCGACAACACTGCCGTGTTCTCAAAAAAGCAGAAGCACACGTGAAAGAAGTGGCTCAGCTGGTCCAAGCGGTCGAGGAGTATGTCACCCTTAGGCTTGGAGAGCGCCTCCAGCGTTGGCTTCGACAGAGCGTTGAAGAGAAGAGCGAGACGCGTGATGGCACGGTAGCCGTCCGCCATGGTCGAGAGGCTCTTCAGAGATTTGCTCAGAGAGGTGCAACCGGCGTCGTTGGCGGGGCCAGCGAGGGTCATGGGGAGGAACTGCACGATGGCCATCACCTTATCACGGTCGCCCGTGTTAGCAAGATACTGAAAGACGGAAGCGGACATGACGATGACGGGGGGTGTGTGGGGATCAAGTTGATTTTTGCTGAGTGTGGTAGAGGGTAACGACACGCCAAGAAGAGGAAAACGACGAGCTCGGTCAACCACAAAGAGACAAAGATGCAAAAAAAAAGTAAAATGCACACGAGAGAAAGGAGAGAAAAGAGAGTGGCTACGGTAGCGGGATGGAGATTCCTCTTTTAGTTTCCTTTGCTTCTTGGCGTATAAAGCGGGGAGACGAAAAAGAACAGCAGATAAAAGCCGACAGGAAAAAAGGGGGCGAGAGGAGAGAGGGAGGTGGAGGAGGAGGAGGGCAGCACAGACACAAGCGGGGGTAGGGAGGCAACAAGGACACGCAGCGGCAAGAGGAGAGAGAGGCGAGGAAAGGGTGGATCTTGTGAGGCATCAGATCAGATAAAGCCGGTGGCCAAGGAAGCAAATTTACTCTGCAAGAGAGAGTATTTTCCGCACCAATGCTTGTCAGCTGCTCCCGAAAGTAGCGATCAAGTAGGGTCATTTCCTCTTCCTCACAAGCCCCACCCAAAGGGGTAGAGAGAGAGAGCAATGTGCACTGAAGGTGCATAGTTTTTCGTGGGGGTGCAGCGTCCTTTGGAATACCTGTGAGGGGGGAGAAAAAACGGGGAGATCGTCTGCAACAATATGTGCGAACGAGCCAAAAAAAAAAAGAAGCGCGTGTATCGCGCACAATACACCCTCGAGACCAACAGCAGATCCACGACACACGGCCCTCCACAGCCACTGCGAGGAAGTACTAATGGCGCACACGAGTGCCCACCCCTTCCCTCGATCAGAGGTACTTGCCGCGCATATTGGAAGGGCCGGCATCGCGCTGATGACGAGTATGCCAGGGGCGCCAGTACGGGTCATACAAGTCGTGTGTCCGCTGGGCTGCATAGGGCCGATAAATTACGTAGCCCATGTACAAACCTGCGGCCGCCCCGAAGCCGGTAGAGAGTGACAGTAGTGCACGCACCCCCCACGGAGTGAGCTGTTTGTAGTTGAAGCAAACGTATGCCGTTCCGCCGAGAAAGCCTGAGCAGAGGCTTGCGTTCAGGATGTGCCACCACGTGCGATGCGGCGAGGAAATATCACATGTCCAGAGCATCGTAAACAAGCTCGTCAAGGCGTCGCCAACCGGCATGCCGATGGTGCCCATCAGGGCTACCACCCCGCTTTTGGCCACTGACGTCGTAATCTCGTGGAATGCGATGCCACCAAGCGTGACGCCGTTCAACTTTGCGTATGTCTTGTCCATGGTGCGGTACAGGTAGGCAGTCCGGCCGGCACCAAAGCAAAACCCCGCTGTCGTGCACACACGCAAGTAGTAGACGAGACAAACCGACGGCTGATCAATCATCAAGTCCAGCCAGTGAATCTTCAGCTTCTCTCGCATCTCCTTCTGCTCCATCCTCCACTGCTGGTAGCGTCGATCATTGGCGTAGTCATACCGCTGTAGAAACGACCTCTGCGCCTCACGAGCCTTCATGTGCACGTCAGCCTGGCGGAACTCATTTTCAAACCGATTCACAAGCGTGTCGATGGACTCAACGTCCATCGTTGAAGCTCGGCCGTCACCATGGCGTCGTATCTTCTGCTCATCACGCATTCGATCAAACTGTGAGTACGGGACGCCACTGTCACCGTAGCCTCGGTCCTTGCCGGTGGCCGCGTTCTCGAACGACTCCGTATCCATAAGACTGCGAGAATGCGGCACCTTCGCATCACTACCGCCAACGTCGCTCGAGTGGGATGGCGAGGCGACGCTAGCGGAGGTAAACGGCTGGCTGCTGCGCTGAAACGGCCACCATGATAGCATTGCGTCCCCCGAAAACCCGTGAAGAACGACAGCGAAGAAATATGAGAATCTCCTACTGGCGGCAAGTCGTGTAACGCTATAAGCGCGTTGGTGATGAGGTGAAAGTCAATAGTAGGTGAAGTGGCTTAGCGTTTGGAAGAGAAAAGGTGAAAGCCCCAAGAATGCCTGCCAGAGGCGTTGAGAGTGGCAAAGGGGGTGGGGGTGAAGCGGGGGTGCTGTGGAAAAGAGATGCCGCTTCAGAGGCGTTGCCTTCTTAGTTTGTGCTCGAAGCTTTTCTGTCTTCAGGGAGAAACTATCGTACAGAGAAAATCACCATGTGCTGCGCCTGAGACGTTCGTTGGTCAATGCAGACGCCAAAGAGAAGACGCATCGAACAAAAATTTGAGGGGAGAACGATAAAGGGAGAAACATGAGGAGCCCGAAAATAAAATCGAATTAGGAAAGACGTGGGAGGAGGAAGGGGCGGAGTAGCAGTTGAGTGAGGAAGTGAGGAATGCACACAAAGTTGAGCGACCGTCCATTTTGTCCAGTATCGTAGCTCCCCCCCCCGCCACTTTCCTCCAGCATAGCCCGAGGAAGAGAAACACAGAGCCTGAGAGCCTACCGAGGAGGAAAGGAGAGGGCAAGTCTGCCTTGTGCCCACATCCAGCTTCGTATGTACCCCCACGAGTAATGGAGACTTTTCGGTGGCCACATGCAAACAGGGTTGCATGAGCGTTTTTTTTTCTGCTTTCCATCATAGAGACACGTGAAAGGGTGAAGCGCTAGTCTCGTCTCTCTTTAATTTGCAGAAGCCGTGTTCACACCCTTGAGTGCATTTTCTGCTGGCGTTGTTTGGGAGAGATGTATTCTGGGCAATTTGTGCGATTCCTTTTCCATTCGCTGCGGTTCTGAGAGAGAAGGCGGGGTATATGGGGCCATTGCCCCCGCTACCCTGGCCCTCTCCCTTACCACTGACTCGGCCACTGCGTGCTCCTCTGTCGGCCCCAGAGAACAGGGGGATGGACACATGCAGCGACTTACCTCCCCCGGCGGCAAAAACGATGTCGATCCCGCTCGCACTCCGCACATCGACACAATGAGCCAACAGTACGACATCCAACACAACTGCGCGTACGCACAAGACGCACAAGAGAAGGAAAGGGGCGGAGAAACAACGAGCGTACAGAGTCTAACACATATACATAGAGTGAAGGGAGCCTGAGAAAGAGGACAGAGAAGAGGAGGAGGAGGAGGGGATAAAAATGGCAAAGACGGAAGAAAAACAAAAGGAAAGACCGTACAGGATGACGAGAAGACAACACTTCTGTTGATCAAAGACGCGCATGCACCAACACACGCATACACACACACACAGAGAGACACGGAAACAAGAAGACTCATAAATACCTGCACGCCCACACGCACACTACGGGAAAGGGGAGAAGTAAAACGAAGAAAACAAAAAAAAAAACAGACAATGACGCACAGCAGGGAGGGCTGTGGCTATACAGATGGCACAACGACGAGGCACAGAAGAGCGTGTTCCCATCACCAGAACACGCAGAGAAACAAAAAGGCAAAACGCGAAGCAAGCGCTAACCGAGAACAAGGAAGGAGAGAAGAAACATCGAAAGCGGAAAGGGAGGAGAAAAAAAAACAGGCAAGCAAACGATGCTCGTCAACGGGTGTGCGCACATGCAAAGAAACACACAGGTGGAGGGAGGAGTACAACGCATCGACTACACCAATGGTAGTAAGGGCGGGAAGAAAACCAAAATGCGCGCAGCATTCATGCCCAATCCAGAGACCTGTGAGGCAGTGCTCCAGTCCTAATCAGAAATAAGGAAATAAGTGGAACGCAGAGCACAGCGAAGAAGACAAGCAGAAGAGGGACGCCTGCACAGATAGGAAGAACGGCACTTCTACTCAATTTGTGCTTGTTTTTTTTCCCTTGTTCTTCTTCGATTCCTCTCTTTACCTCCGCGTGTCACCTCATTTGCTGAGATTTGATGCGGTCTTGCGAATGTATGTCGGTGGGGCTGTCTTGGAGAGAGTGGCGCGCATCTCACTGTTCGATGCACGTAGATCCTCGATTTGGCGAGTCAGATTATTCTCCTCGGCGTCGAAGTTGCGCTTTGCGGCTCGTACGGCGGTCTCGCCTGACATCTGCATGCTGTCGTCCAAAAGGACAAATTCATTGTGCTTGCCAATGTACAGTGCCATCTTCGTCTCCATCGATTGCACAACACTCTCCTTCTCCAGCACGAGCATGTTCTTGCGTGCTACGTTGGTGCGCATCATCTCGTTGTTCTTGTAGAGGAGGCGAAAGGTGTCCACTGGAATGCATTCATTGTGAGGCAGTACCGCTGCCACGTCCTCCGGCTCCTCACGAGAGGCGGACGGCACCAACGCCGACTTGGCAACGTTGCGTTCAAATTCGCGCGCCAGTCGCATCTCATTCAGCGACCTTGTCACTGTATTCAAGCGCCGCTGCAGCTGCTGCTCACGTGCAATTTGCGCCTTGATGACGTTTTCCTGACGGCGGCAGGCCATCTTCATGTCTTGTACGGCGTCGGAGAGGAACTCGCGATCGCTCTCCATACACGCCACACTCCTGTCGACTAGGGTTGATTCGCTTTCTGTCCTCACAACCAGCTGCAGCTTCTGGTTGTCCGTCGCCATGCGTTGCGCCTTTGCCTGCATCTCGCTGCACTCTTTCTCGCGTACCCGGCAGTCGTTGCGCAGCTGCATGTACTCCGTGCGACGCTCCTCGTTCTCCAGTATCTTCGCGCTCAGCGCGAGCACCACCTTCTCCAGCTTCGCAATAGTCGCTTTGCTGCTCTTGATTTCAGAGCGCAAAGACGCCTCCACAAGTGCCATGTCGTGGATATCCGCCCGCTCGCGCTCAATCTGGGAGAACTGCACATCACGCTTGCCGTCGTACCAGCCCGTTATGGTCATTACCGTGTCCAGCTCTTTCTTCGAGCTTGCAAGCTTGTTTGCCCGGTCGCGCAGCAGCTTCTCCTGCATGGCATTCTCGCGCGCCAGAAGCTGGTTGCGGCGACGCACAATCTTGAGCTGGTTCTCCATGCGCACGATGTTGTCCATGGCGTCCTCGGCAGCGATATCCTGTGGCGCAACTGCTGCCTTGTTGTATTGCTGAATCTGGTGGCTCACATCATCGTTTCGGTTCTGTTGCTCAACCGTCTCCAGTTCGGTGCCGAGAGAGTCCAGCCGAGCCGCGTACTGTTCAATCGCCTGCGTCATGCGCTGCAACTCCCGCTGCGCCACAGGATCCATCGTGGCAATCTCCATCTTCACCTCCTTGTGAGGGGAGGAGGAGGGGGAAGGGGCCTGAAGAGAAACCACGGCGTGCGCTTTGTGCTAGTCGATGCTCTTACTCGTGTCTCGGGGATCAATACTCAAAACGCACAAGGGCAGAACCCGCTTGGAGATGCGAGCAGCAGACAAAGAGGACGACAAGGGCAGCCGTCACGCTTATTAGCTTGTATTTCGCTTTTCTATCGAGTTTAAATTCGCGTTTGACGGAAGAAAGAAAGAATGACAGAGAAAGCGATCGTTAAAAGGCTTCGCAAAGGGTAAACAGTGATGCGGTGGTGGTAAATCTGGGATGGAGGAGTGGCGGGGGTGAGAGGGAGAGCAATAGACAAGCAAAGGGGGAGAGGGAGACGAGTGAAAAGACAAGGCGATGCCCGAGAATGGAGAGAAAAGGAGGATCGTCTCTACTGCAGCGAGGGCGTCGTCGCTGAGTTGTGCGCGGGCGAGCGTGTCTATCATAGGTGAGAGGGCTAGCTTTCGTTTCGCTCCTTCAACGAAAACCCAAGTAGGCACTCGGGTGTGCACGTGCAGACGAATGGTACACTGGGCTCAGCGCTGAACGGAGAGAAACGTGCTTTAGTCGAGTACGTTAGTAGTCGTTCGCTTAGCCCTAAGAAGGGCTGAGACAGAGGCTTTACCACTGTTTGGGTGCCTGGGGGCTCAATAGGCAAGCGATCGTCGTGGCTGGTTGTAATCATCGACAAGCTGCGTGTTTGGCGCTGCACGGCACGGAAGGAGTCGAGATTGAGTGGTGGAGGATGGGAGGAGTGCCACAGAAATGACAGAAATGTAAGGGGGGGTGATGAAAAAGCACACGTAGGAGAGACACATGCTGACCTTTGGGGAGGGGGGAACAGGGCGGTGTGCAGTTGAGTCGGAGAACGCCAACGCGACGAAAGCTTCGGCATTTCGACTACTTCCACAATAGCTCCTAGCTGCACAGGGTGTGTGGAGGCGGGCAGGAAAGAAAAAGTGATGGATTGAAGAGGTCCTTTGCGCTAAGTAGACGGCTCCTCGGACTTCAGCTCACTGCTACTTGAATCCCCCTCCCTTCATTCTTTTCTCTGTGTTGCTTCTTTGTGATGATCGATTCTCCTTCAGCAGCAGAAAAATGATACAGCTGCAGCACGTACAATGCCGTGAGACGCACCGCGGGGTCACAACTTCCCCCCCTCCCGTCCTCACACAAGAAGCGGCATGGCAGGGAAGGAACGATCCTTGCTGAGGTTCTTTGCCCAGGGCAGTGCTGGACCAAAGGTGCGCCGACGCCATACATCGAAGCAACGCCGGCTCAGTCGCTCCCGCCGCAGCTGCATCAGAACGTCCCACGCGAGGTGAGCTCGACGCCGCTCCGCAGCACGAAAGCGCCACCGCCGAAAGCAGCCGAGTACAAGCGCTGTTTCACTGATCGTATCCGCCACATAGAGGTGTATGCGCATCTGTACGCGTGTCTGCGCATGGTGGTGCCACTGTTGCAGCAAACTGCGCTTTCGCGTGCACTGCAGAGCCCTGGCTGCTCGCCGCAGCACCGCCCGATCCCGCCAACGCTCGAAGCAGCCTTGCAGCAGCTGCACTCGATGCCTCAGACGCGCTGTGAGACGGCTTCGCCAGCGTCGGAGTGCGCGGCAAGAGAGCTGATATATATGCGATTTCGACGCCACTGCAGCCGTCTGGCAATGCTGCGTGGCCACCACCCAGCGAGACAGAATTTGCTGCTTTCGCTGCCGGCGCGCACGAAGAACAGCGAGGGCCTGCAGCCATCGGCACACGGCGTACGCGTACACGCACTGGAGATGAAAACGATCCGCTCGACGGGCTTGCCCGCGAATGTGCCAGCGATTAAAGCACTTGCGGAGCTGAGCCGCGCGTGCAATGAAACCCGCTGCGCTGGTCTTGTACTTGAAAACTCCTCTCTGCTTAACAGCAACAATGTACACACGAAGCGGGGTTCGCGATTGCCCCTCCATGACGCTGCTGGCTGCATCCACGCTCTGTGCAACGGGTGCAGAGCGCTGCCGCTGATGCTCGGGGCAGCTGCGGTGGTGCTGTAGGGCCACACGTCGCGCACACCTGCATACCCGTCGTATGACATTGGCGCGCATCTGCTGGTTATAGTGCCACACAGCCAGATGCGCCACCAGCCGCCATTCCGTCCGTTGCCTCCACGCCAAAAAGAGGCGCCGCAAGAGCAATCGAGGTCCAACCGCGGTCACGACCACAGAGCTCTTGCCGGATACATGTGGTCTTCCCTGCAGAAGCGCTAGCACCTCTGAATTCCCACCATGTCCCTCAAGCAGTGCTTGGACGTGGTCCCGCCGCTGCCGAGATGCGGCGAACTGACTAGCAGCCTCATAAAGCGCGCTGCGTTCACGACGCCAGGTGAAGGCTCGGAGCCAGTGCTGGAAACAGCGCTGACGTTGTGCTTGCTGACACGCGTCAAAGGCTCGACGTCGTTGCTGCAATAGCCACCTCCACGAGGACAGGACGATGTGTAGCGCCTTTCGGCTCCGCACATAACGCTGCCAATGCAGGATTATGCTCATCAGAAGAGAGATGCGCCAGCGTCGCTGCATTGCCGCCGCGCTGCTCCATCGCCGCAGCAAGCGTCGTTGGACGTAGTAGCGATAACGCACGTCGGCATCCACGCGGAGAACCCGCCGTTTGCACACCTCGAGGTGTAGTTGACGAAGAAATACAGTTGCGATGGCGCGGTCCTTCGCGACGCGGAGAATGATCAGCGATACAGACGATCGCACAAGCTCTGCCTCGCTGTCAACAGGGTCTGTCATCGGTACGCCCACGCGACTACCTCTGGAGGTCAAGGTGGCTCTGCCGCTCCGAGATGCAACCGCTGCGAAGCTTGCCAAGCTGGAAACCCGTTGCAGCGCTTTACGTCGAGTCGAGATCGGCGAGGATGAGGGAATCCTTGCGACGACTGTAGCTTCAGTTGTTCTGGGGGGCAGGCGGTGCTGCATCCACACTCGCTGCTTTTCAAAGAGACCAGCATGGTGTGCTGCGAACAAAGCGCCAGAGAGGTTTCGCGCAAAATGGTCGGGCGTGCCCTGCAACGCTGGTGTTGTGGGGTAGCGATCGGGTGGAAGAAATGGTCTGTCATGCACAAGCGCTGTCAACCCGGAATAGCCCATGGGACTGTGATGCACTTCTGTAGAGACTGAGGCACCTCGCTGTGTGCCTGGAGATACCTTGTGCGCTGATGCAGTGGTGGACCTCCTGCGGAGCTTTGCGTCGCGAGTGCTGGGTTTCTGAGTCAGCACATGCCACACAGCCTTCCGGGTCAGCGCATCCAGCCGGTGCACATCACGCACGGCTTCCTCCACGGACTCCTCTAACAACCGCAGAGAGACATGCTTGTCACCGACGAAAAAGTTGCGTGCCGAATTAGAGGTGAAACTTGGTGGAAAGGTAGTCCCTTCGCAGTGTATGACGCGTTCGATGGACGCACTGCTGTAACTGCTGTTGTTATGAGAAGACTCACTCCGCTCCACATCTTGCGTGAGAACAGTACGTTCTACAGAGTCAGCGACGAGACCGTGGGGCTGTGCATCGTCCCCAGCCCTCGGAGAGGTAAAAGGAGCTGAAAACGGCCATGGAGACGGTCTGAACTGTCGTTGCTCCTCTGACAGAGCCTTTGCAGGTTCCGCATCATCGTCCTCGTAGAAGTTGTGGATGCGCACATGCAGGCGTCTCATTGTGGCGGAACGCCAATGACACCCAGTATATGTACGTGGGTGGGCAGTACTGCTTCCAGCCGCTGCTGCTCACCCCTCACTACCCATCCAAGCGCTCGTGTGTCACTCGTGCTATGTGTCTGTGAATCTCGTTTCGCGGCGGCCTTGCTCTTTTCGCTCTCGTATTGAGTCATCTATTGACATCGAGATAGCCAGAATCTATAAAGCACGGAGTAAGTGCGTCGAGTTGATAGCTGAGGAGCAGGTGGGGGAGACAAGAGCGACCCAACAAACGCAGCGTCATTGACGTACCGAAAGAAATAGTCCCTGTGTGACGCTACCGGTTCGGAGAACTCGAAATGCGCCT
Source organism: Leishmania braziliensis MHOM/BR/75/M2904 (assembly GCF_000002845.2). NCBI lineage: Eukaryota > Euglenozoa > Kinetoplastea > Trypanosomatida > Trypanosomatidae > Leishmania > Leishmania braziliensis. The sequence goes on from NC_009326.2 coordinate 1,433,905, forward strand.
TCGCTTGCTGCCCACGACACAGTACGTCGACACGGTCCTCCTCCCATGGTGGGGGTATGGGATGCGTGATGTGTGCACGCGTTTGTGTTTGTGTTCGAGTTGAAGAGAACCAAAAGTAGAAGAACTGCGGGGAGAGCAGAAGAGGGGGAGAAGCAGGACGACGACTGCGCGCGCTACAGCACGAGGAGGCGAAGCAAAGAAATGCACGTCACCCACCCGAATTTGACGATAACCGAAAGCGGCATACCACCACAATACCGAGAAGAAACGAAACAGCGAGTGTACCCGCTGAATGATGCAACGAAAGAAAGATGCGTATGTACGCACAGTACAGGACTATTGCTGCTAGAATCGTCCCTCCCTTCGAAAGGATTTCCTCTTTCGTAGTCGCTCCATGGCTTCACGAAGAGAGAGGCGAAAAAAAAAAAACACCACAGCCACTCACCCGGAACCATGTAGAGGGGAAAGGGCATGGGACTGATCACATGCCGCTCGCTAGAAAAGAAGCAGTGTAACAAGCCACGGAGAAGAAATGATGACAAGATTATATGGAAATACATAACTCGCCTGGACAGTCATTTGACGGCACACAAGCGCAACGCACTTCACAACTACTCATCACTACTACCACGGATGCATAACGTAGAGTGCCTCTCACTCGTTGAGCCCTCGCCCTCTCCATTTACTCGCCCTCGAGCGTTTCATTCGACGTAAAGCGGCGGAAAGACAACAGGGGATGCAAAATGGACCTCTTGCGGCATTGTGCGCCACCCGCGAATCCACGATGGTGCCATAAGATGCGGGCGCGCGTTCTCTGCTACCACGTTGATGCGGTAAACGACCTCGCTCTGGGGCGTCATGTTGCTCCCGAACGCCATCATCAAGTGGGGATCGACCACCATGACGGTTCCCGGGCCAATTATGGGGGTCGTCGCGGTACCGCCTGACGTGGCCGCTCCTGCGAGGAGCGATTGGCCTACCACCGATGAATCAAATCGAAAGCGGCGCAGTTGATCGCGTATGTCAGCCTCCATGGGGGCAAAGGGGCGCCACAATCGCTCGGGACGCACTGAGTGAAGGTACTGGCGGCGTACCACGCGTTGGGAGTGGCGCATTACAAAGGGCGGGAGACACAGAGGAGTGGGGGTGTAAGTGAAGAGCACCATCGAGACCGCTGTCGCCTCACCGCCACCCTTACTGACGCGTGCGTTCGTGCGGGTGCCAATCGTAGGAGCAAGGCAGTGGTAGCCAACAGGGTTGCCGTACGCCTCGCGCAACAGGGGTACATCACCAAATATGACGGGACGTGCCACACCACCCACAAGCTCTGCCAGCTGCGAGAGCGGCTTCACAAACTCCTCCGTGTCACGAATTACCGCCTCTAGCTGTGGGCTTGTCATCCATGCATTAGCGCGGTACTGGTCGATCGCCATGAGCATCTGCGGGTCTGTCTTGACTGTGCTCGTACAGCCTCTGCCTGACATCTTCTGCGCCTCCGCGGAGACCATTTCGCTCAGCTTCCACATCTCCTCCCTGCTGAGCTCCGAGACATCGCGGCCATTAAGAAAGGCCTTCGCCGCACGCCGCAGCCGCCGCTTATGCCGCCTCATGTCACGGTAGTAGCGTAGGATATACTGCCGCTTCTGCAGGTGCGGCATCAGACCGTCGTAAAAGGGGTCTGTGTACTTGGGCTTAGACTTCAAGAGGGAGTGGATGTTGGGCAGGTGCGCGAAGGAGCGGCGGCGCGCCGTGGTGGACGTCAAGGCCCCAGATCGGATGCGCTCCACCACGGAGTTGGAAAGCACATTTGGAACAATGGCGTAGCCGTGCTCCAAGAAGTGCTGCCGCGCAGCTAACGGCAACACCATGTGAAGGTGAAGTACTCCGCCGGGGAGGGGGGGGGAGTGGAAAGGGGGAGGAACGGGGAACACCCACCGCACCAGCGTGTTGGGTCTACCCTCGAGAGCAAGACAAGGCAGAGAAAGAGAAGTCGTTAAAGGATGAGAAACAGGTAGAACAGACGCAGTGCTGAAAGGAGGAAGGCGGCTATTGCTCTGAGAGGTGGAGAAAGACGTGGTGTCCGCCCACTGAGTAACCATGACCACCACGTGCATGCTTGTGCAGGTACACTTGAACTCATTTGCACCCTTTTTTTGCGAGTAAAAACAGCGCTCAGACCTCTTTTCTCCAACTCTGGAAAAGGCTCAGCGGTGGCGATGTCTCATGGGAGAAAGGAGGGAAAAACGAGCTGCCACGCAGGCACGTGTGCATGTGGAATTGAGTGCAGCTTACTTGGGTGGAAGGGCGTACTGTCTCGCATCGTTGAGTACAATCAATCCCCGACCCACGAACGACCGCAGCAGCTCCACCACATTGTCGATTGACCCTTCAAACTTGCCCAACAACTTGAGACTACTGTGGATCGCTGTGATCGACTGAGCTCCACGCGTCTTGAGCAGCGACGTCACCATCCGCTCCATCAGCTTCACGCGCTCGGGGGACAGCCCTGTCGACTTCCCGGCTTCCTCGTCAGTTCCTCTGTCCTCTATGAAGACAAAGTCGGCAGAAGTGGCCACGCTGAGCTGCATGGAGACCAGGTCCGTCGCTGGCAGAAACACCAGCACCGCTGGGGAAAGTCGCTGCGCATGCGCGCGGAGCTCCTCCAGCTGTACCTCCATTACGCTCGCCACATCCTTTAGAGACACAGGGGTGCAGACTCCACCACGGTCTGTCATATCTTTCACGTGCAAGACGATCGAAGCATCAAACAGAGAGAGCACCTGCGGTACCGCCGTAAGTGCGTTCCCCTTGGAAGGGTCCTTCTGCGTTAGTTCCAACTCCACTCGGCCGAGTGAGATTAACCAGGTTAGTCGCTGGTTGTCCTTGAGCCGCTTGTACGCTTCTGCAAGGGCATCCATCTGTGCCTGCAGCGACGGATGGGGAGAATACTTGAGTGGCGCAGCAGCAGGACCTGAATCACCGCCGTTTGTGGAGCTGCAACGAGCAAGTGGTGGCCAGGTTGTCATCGAAAGAACCGAGACGCTTGCAGCGGAAGGTGCAGTAGTGGCGAAGGCGGTAGTACCTCTCAATCGTCGCGAGCAACCCGCGCGGCTACCAGCCAGCTGCTCGCGCAGCTGCTGTGAGATACGCCGAGACATCTGCATGTCCCGCACCATCACTGCGCACCGATCAAGCGCTGTCTCGCCAAACACGTGCCGCAGCCGCTCGAGGACCTCCTCCTCTGGTGTTGTGTCAAACTCGTGCATGGGCTTCTGCAGGAGCTGCTCCGCCAGCATCTGCCGGTACTCGTCAACTAATGCACGACGGGGAATAGACGTGAGCAGCACGCGTAACACGTCCGGCCTGTCTCGAGAAGCGCGATGCAGCTCCCTTTCCTTGCTGCTTGCACTGTAGTCACACAAGTCCAAGCCGCCAGCAAGACGCTCAGGGAGAGCCTGGGTTGGCGGTGGTGGGAGCGCATTCATAGCGCCACCGGGCTGCATCACTGCCTGCACCACCGCTGGCACGCAGTCCTTGCGCCGTCGTAGGTGCTCCAGGGTGTCAGAAGTGACAGAGAAGACGACACTACTCTGCTCATTTCGCGGAAATAATATACAGAAAGCGTGAATCGTGTTGATTAGAATGGCCAGAATGTCCTCGGTGCGTGTGCCGGCGCGGTGGAGGCGTGAAGAGAGCAAATGGCGCACAGTCTGCACCAGCTCGGTCTTCAAGCCGCTCTCCGGAGTTGACTGCAGGCAGTAGTGCATGTCCTCGAGAGCCGGAACGGAGTCGGGGTAGTCAGAGAGAATTTCCCAAAAGTCGTCAAGGCGCCTGCGAGCGTAGGTGTGAAGCAGCAGTAGTCGCAAGTCAGCGCGCCATGCCTCCCGCTCCGCTCGCACCGCCTCACTCGTCTGGGAGGAAACGCACATGCTGCCCGCCTCCTCACATCCCGTCACCGTATGGCGGTCTCTCGACATCCCCCCCACGTCCCCGCCGTGGTGAATCATAGAGGTCCCGCTGAAGCCGCCGCTGCTGTGACAGCAAGCATCTGATCCGCCGTCGCTGTCAGACAATACCATCCGCACAAAAGGCACGACGGAGTGCTCCAGCCATGACAGCTGTTTGTGCAAAATGCGAGTGGAGAAGTCGTCGGAGAGGTCACGAAGTCGGTCGCGAATACTGTCCTCCAAGACGGATCTCCATAACTGCTTCACCTCTGCCGACTGGTTCAGGCCTAGCCGGTGCAGACACGCCATCAACGAATCTGGCGCCGGCAAAGTGGAGCCAGGTGCCGGGCTGCCCTCTCTAGCGTCACCTGCCACCTTCAAAGCCCCATCACGCTCTAAGTCATCCACGTTATCATCTCCATCATTACCTGTTGCCCTCCGCTGCGTAGCCAGGACGAGCTGACCGTGCCGCCGGAGGAAGGAAAATAGTGCCCGCCTCCCTGGCGGTTCTTCGCCGGTCACCAAGTCTGTCTGAAGCAGCGCGCATCGAAGACGGACGGCAAGGAGAGCAGCAACCCCGGGTGCACGCAGTGTAGAGCACCAGCGCAGCAGATGTGAATACACTTGACGGTACACCTCGTCCAGTCGCTCAAGTGCCGGAAGCGCCACCTCAGCGGAGAGTGGGCCACTGCTGCACAAGACAGCTGAGTGATACGCACCGATCTCGACTGACAAGGCGGCACTCACGCGATCGAGTAGGGCGTCAGCGACCATAACGTTGAGCGGCGCACTGGTGGCGAGTGCTGCGAGAGCTGCCGACCACGTCCTCGGTGACGGCAGCGGACATGGTGCTCCACGACAGGACTCCACAAAAAGAGCAAGACCGTGCGTATCGAGCGCGTCTAGCATCTCTGCAAGGATGAACATGGCGTCTTCCTCATTAATGCTGTGCAGTGATTGCTCCGTCCTTGACGGGGCTGAAGACCCCAAGACTGCCGATGCAGCCTGCGCTAGTGACACAGGCACGCTGGCACAGTTCATTGCGGTGCCTCCGATATGGCCAAGAGACTGCTGTACCAGAGTGAGAGCACTCACTGCACCGGATGGTCACAGAAAATCGCCTCAGCAACGAAGAGTGTCGACAACCACAAGGCTGTGTACGCACAGAGACCTGTAAGTGTGTGTGTGTGTGTGTGGGTGGGTGGGTGGGTGTGTGTGTGGGGGGTGTATATCGATGTGAGTGATGAATGTTTGCGGTGTTTGCGGCTTCCCCTCCCCTCCTCCTCTCTCTCCTCATCAGCAAATGCCTTTTAAATCACAGGAAAGTCAGCAGAAGGAAAAACAGAGAGAGAGGAAGCAAAGAAGACGGAAGACACGGCTGCTCTTGCCTCTCCACGAGAGGCATAAATGCACCACAATGCGGGTCTCGCTCAGTGAGTGAGGCGCGTACTTCACACGCCACACCACACAGATGCACCAGCAGCGACAGCACTGAGTATGTGAACACGCCGAAACGACGAGAAGCGAATAAACCTCTAACACAGTGGATCCAACCAACTAACCAACCAACACCCCCAAAAAAAAAAAAGGAAATAAAATACAGAAAACTAGCGAAAGAACAGCAGCGCAGGTACACAAAAGGAGTACCAAACCCACCAGGAGACAGTCAGTAAGACCAGCGTAAGCGAGAGATGAAAGTGGACTGGGGCACAACACAGAAAGAAACGACTGCAATTATAGAGCACACAATCCGCATCTCTTCATCTGCTCTTTCAGCGTCACTTGTAGCTCATCCAAGAGGCACCAATGAGTCCGAGAAGGGCGCTTTGGGCGGCCTTCTCGGATTGATTCACCGCGCCTCATAAATTGACGACTACTCTCGACATGACGCGCAGAGGCCTCCATTTTCGATATATCCCAGCGTTACGTCACAACACTCGCAAGCGTCGCTTTTTTGTTTGAGTTCTTTTGGAAAATTAAAAAGCACGAAGAAAACTAAATAGCAAAAACATGCCTGATTGCCTCCTCAGCAACTATGTGAGTGAAGAGAGCACAAGATAGGCGTAATATGCCACTGCTTACGCCTGGAGCACCACAGCGCCACCAGCCTTGCGGATCTTCTTGTCGGCCAGCTTGCTCACGTAGCGCGCCTTCACAATGCACGGCACCTGGATGTGGCCGTTGCCCAGCAGCTTCGCGTACCCACTGGACTGCAGGTCCACCACAGGCAGAACCCCGCCCTTCTTCGCCTTCGCCGCCTCCTCCGCAGCAATCAGGCGCGTCAGGTTGTTCAGGTTGATCGTCGGCTTCCACGTCACGTTCTTCTTGCGGTGGTAGTGGTCCATGCCCAGCTTACCAAAGTACCCGGGGTGGTACTTGTCGAAGTTGATGCGGTGGTGGTGCATACCGCCAGCGTTACCGCGACCGGACTCGTGCTTGCGGTGCTTGCCTACGCGACCGTAGCCGCAGAACGTCGAGCCGCGCTGGTGGCGGCACTTCTTGAAGCGGGTCGGCATCTCGTAATCAAACTGCGTGCGATGATCGAGACGTGGTGGGGTGCACCGTAGCGTAATGGATTGTGTGTATGTGAATGGATGTAAGTGTGCAGGGGGGGAGGAAGAGGGGGGCGAGGACGATGGGGAGGCGGCAGTGGAGGTAGGAATGCCCATGCGGTGGCGCAAAAGTGGGTTGAGTCGACGGAGAACACGAGAAATATCACACGAACTTTATTCGACAGGGGGGAGCACGCAGGTGTAGCTCAAATGCACGATCCTCCCAGCTCGATCGCGCAGCAGTTGATGTCATGGCAGGACGAGCATAGAAATACCAGGCACTCGCACACCATCACACACACAGGAAGGCGGTAGAGACTATTTACGCGCCGCGCTTCACAATAAGCTTCACGTTCTGAGAATATGCAGCGTACCTTCCCCAGCCAACACATACGTATGCGCGTGTACGCCTCATATATGAGCACGTCACAGTCGAGAAAACCTCTCCGATAGAAAGAAAACCGTCTTAAGAGTAAGCAAAGGAAAAAATGGGAAAGGGAGGGGGGAATAGAAAGGCGAACGCACGACGGAACAGCAAGAGGAGGGGATGGGGAAGAGGCCCATTAGCATAATGCACGGAGAAGACAGAGAAGGACTTGAGTACTCTTGACACTACAGTAGATGTACCAACAACCCCAATAGTGTAAAGAGATATTTTTTTTAAGCATGTATACAGCGAGGTCGGTGTGTCCGCCCACCCCCCCCCCCTTGACACTAACGAGTGCAACTACACGTATCTTATAAGCGGCACCAAGAACAGGGGAAAAAGGCTCGGCGGAAAGGCGCGGGTGGAAAGCACAATCATGAGAGATGTCGAAGAGAGGAGGGATACTTGTTATCAAGCCCACATGTGGCGCCCCTGTTCGCTTCATCCTGCCCCTCAACGTCGTTAGCGCTTTGAGCATGGCCTAACTCCTGCGTGAATCGCACCAGCTCACGCTGTTGTTGACGCACAATTCGTGAGAAGGGGCACCACACGCAGCACCCACTCACAAGAGAGAACAACAGCGAGACCACAATCAGTAGTGCGGCCACCACCCCTCTCCTGACGCCGTTGTAGTTGCACTGAAAGCTAGGGATTGAGCCAGACGTCTTGATGCCATTGCACGCGAGCGGGGTACGATAGTCATTCCTTCGAACGTACGGCACATAAGACATGATGTCGTAGATGTGAGTGAAATCAGCATCCTTGGTGTGGCCGTCGCAACTTATATCCACTTCATCAGGCAGCATCACCTTGCACGCCAACGAACGATCAGGTGCAGGGAAGGCGTAGCCTTGCGGGAAGAAGGGGTGGTGCACAAACAGCGGTGGGGCGCCGCCGCGGCCGCTGACCGTCATGCGCACCAGCCTAGCGTGCTTCGACACGCCACTATCCACACTCTCGTTTGTCCAGAACGACGTCGTGTCCACCAAATCAGAAGTCGCCCAGTACCACATGACACGAACGCCGTTCACCTCTGCCGCCCACACCCCACACGGGATGTTGCGCACCGTCTGGTTGCCGATAAACGTTGGCGGCACGCTTGGCGAGTAGAGCAGCAAGGCGCTGACGCTCCTGGCACTCTTGTCGTAGCCGATAAGGATGCGTTTGCAGGTGTTCTGGTCAGGAAAGAAATACTCGCGCAGAGCCTTGTCGGCCGTCTCCTCGCCATCTGGCACTGCAAACTTAGTGTAGTAGTACGACATCTGATCCCATGAGTTGGTGAACCACTCGTACTCGTACACGCGACCGGCGACACCACTCATGGGATACTGCAAGCTGGCGCGGGAGATACCTGCGTAGAGGCTGAAGGCCGCACGAAGATGGTAGAAGGACTTCTGCGACGGCGAGATAACAAGAAAGTTTGCACTGAAATCGGCAGGAAAGTCGGGCATATTGCTGTTCCTGGTAGACGCCGATGTTGACGACGATGAGGAGGAGGAGCGAGCATTGACCACAGAGGCTTCGATTGTCGACCGAGCAAAATTCATCGGCAAGTCGGTGACTGAGTGAGCAGGGGATGGGGATACACTTTCGCAGTGGGAAGGCGGCATCACCGCGTCAGAGACGTTAGAGCCAAAGAAAGAGAAGGTGAAGAGGCAGTTGTTGATCGTGCTGGCGGTGACTGCAGTCACCTCTATCGACACGGCAGTCCGACTCACCTGCATCAAATTCGCCGACCACCCTTGCGTACTCGTCAGGACAGCGGCGCTGTACGTGGCGGATGTCCCAAGACCACCGTACTTGACCGGAATGATGAGGGAAAAGTGATTCGAGTAGTTTTTGACCACAATACCACGGATGGTGCTCGTGGTGAATGTCGTTGGGAGCGGGGCCTGCAACATACCAACGAGGCTCTGAGCCAAGAGCACATCGTCTGAGGAACTGTACGACCCCTTCGTGTGCATGCAGCCGTCCATGTCAGAGACCGTATACTTATCCGTGGCGTTGATGTAGTAGGTATGGATGTAATCGCTATCCATGGTCCTCTCCATGGAGAATGGGAAGACAACGGGTTCTTCCGTCCTGTTCGCGCTCGCACTGACAGATAAGCGAAACGCGCTGATAACAGATTTGTTGTAGTTCATTGGCGCACTCGGTGCGGCGCTGCGGCACACCAGCTCCACGTCGAACAATCCCCGACCGTATAGCGGCAGTAGGTTCGCTGCGCTCACTGCGACAGACATGCTGAGCAGGGCAAGCAGCGTCGCCATCAGCGAAGCAAAAGAAGTGCGCATCATTTTTCACAAAACAGTGCCACCTGAGAGATCACGAAGAGCTCTAAAAAAAAAAAAAAGAGAGAAACGGGCGAAGACACAGAAGAAATGGAATACAGGGTCGTAACGCTGTACCTAGTTAAGGCCCAATGGCACCTTCCACACACGCAAAACGTAACCGTGGCTTTCGATGGAGCCCCCACCTCCTTGTGTGTTGATTAAACCGAAACTCAGTGCTAGCTAGAGTAGTGGCCGCTCGAGCCACAGAGTCGGTCCAGAGAGCGCTAAAAAGAAAAGAAGGCAATGCGGTAATGTCGCTCGTCGATAGGTAAGGGGGGGGGGGGGCTTAGCAAAACACGCAATCGACGATGCAATGGCACAGAAAGCACGCGTTGTGGATGTGGCGGAGCAGGAGAAAAGAAGGAAAAGATGGCAGAACACGACCACTCAACACACAAAACACTTGCAGAAATGGGGCGATGTTGAGGGAGAAGGGGGAAGGGGAGGTGACACTAGTGGGAAAAGCACAGAAGCGAGTAAAGAAAAGATGAAGACAACACACAATGATGACTGGGTAAATAATTTTTGAGAGAAGAGAAAACAAGAAGAGCCAATATGGAAAGCTTGCAATATGATTAGGTCCACCTGTGGGAGAGTCTGGAGTTACAAGCAGTGCAGCCGCTGCGTCGCCAGCTACGGTGATCGTGTAAGGAAGTTCGACAAAAAACAACGCCGACCCAGAACAGAAGAAAAAAAGACAGGCGATAGAGGAAAGGGGAAGAAGAGGGAAGAAGAGGGAAGAAGTGCGCGCAGCACAGAACACACGATGGCAGAGTCACGCGCAACGTCAGAAGAGGGGGGACGGGCTGGCATCACCCGTCTCTCCCTCGACTTCGATATCAATGCCACTGCCGCTTTGGTAAAAGTGGCAGCACACGGAGAGCAAAAATGGGCAGCCCCCGGGAAGGCAATGCACCGCGACGTAGAGCCTCTTCAATGACACAGGCGAAGCTGGTTAACCCCGCGGAAAAAGAAGTGCGATGGTCGTGGGCGCCGCCTCAAAGCGAGTGCGCCACACACGCAAGACCAGCCCCAAACCAACCTCGCACAGCCCTGTCGACACCGCAACTATCAATGCAAAATGAGTCTGCCTCCCACAGTTGGTCCCATCATCACACATGCATGGGCCGCCCATCTTGTAGATGCATACGTACTTTTTTTTTTCGGCTTTCTGTTGAAAGAAACACCGCCTCTCATTGACCTCCTCACACGCCGGCTTTCACACGGGCCCATCTTTTTCCCATCCACCCCTCGTTCTGTCCCCCAACCCTCTCCACGCACACCCAACGTGACACAAGACCGTCACGGCGAGAAGACGTGCTCGCGCGACAGGGGTGGGATACGAGTCCCGCTTCTCCGACACCACCTTCACAGCAGATTTTACGGGGCGCGTGTGAATCCCTGTCAGGCATGTCTGCGGTGAAAAAAGGGGACAGAAAACCAAAGAAGAAAAGAACACACGAAAACGCGGCCCCGGAGAGGGGGGGCGGAGAAGCGGTCATAGAAAAAAGTGAACGGCAAAACAAAAGAAAAGAGAAACAACGCTCCTCTTCACACTTACGCCTGGAGCACCACAGCGCCACCAGCCTTGCGGATCTTCTTGTCGGCCAGCTTGCTCACGTAGCGCGCCTTCACAATGCACGGCACCTGGATGTGGCCGTTGCCCAGCAGCTTCGCGTACCCACTGGACTGCAGGTCCACCACAGGCAGAACCCCGCCCTTCTTCGCCTTCGCCGCCTCCTCCGCAGCAATCAGGCGCGTCAGGTTGTTCAGGTTGATCGTCGGCTTCCACGTCACGTTCTTCTTGCGGTGGTAGTGGTCCATGCCCAGCTTACCAAAGTACCCGGGGTGGTACTTGTCGAAGTTGATGCGGTGGTGGTGCATACCGCCAGCGTTACCGCGACCGGACTCGTGCTTGCGGTGCTTGCCTACGCGACCGTAGCCGCAGAACGTCGAGCCGCGCTGGTGGCGGCACTTCTTGAAGCGGGTCGGCATCTCCTACGAGTGAAAAAGAGCTGTATGGCAAGAAAGTGATAAGGTGTGACACCAGAAATGTATTAAGAGAGACAGCGCAATCAAAACATGGGTATAGAGAACGGAAGAAATGGAAGGTGGTGCGATAGACTGATTTGTAAGCAGAAGACAGAAGCACACGTGCACAGTGAGAAAAAATATAGCGTTGCGCATACGCACCGAACCAGACAAAGCCGGCACGACTGTAGAATGCCTAAGGGCCTAGTAGGGAAAGACTGAGGGATGACGGCGAGTTTGGGCTACACAGATACTCTTTAGCGTGGCTCGTCGAAAGAACCTGTGTGAATAAGCTGTGCCTCACTCCACTCGCGTTAAGTTCGAGAGTGGCCTTTCCACGGGCCTTTTCTTTCTGCGAACGACTTGTGGAGTTGTTCTCTTTTCAGACTTGGTAGGAAAAAAAAAAGAATTTTGGTGTTGCGGGGCGTCGCGTGATTTCGCTGGAGCGCCATACCACACACGCAGCCGACGACGGAACGCTGATTAGACGATCGCGGGGGCGTGCGTAGAGATCTTGGGCCACAGGTCCGCAGACTCCTTCGCCACAGGGCCGGCAATGCCAGAACCCTTCATCTCACCCTTGGGGTTCACGATCACGCCAGCGTTGTCCTCGAAGTAGATCACAGTACCGTCCTTGCGGCGCCAACTCTTGCGCTGGCGGATGATTACGGCATTCAGCACCTTCTTGCGCAGCTCCGGCTTGCCCTTCTTCACAGAGCACATCACCATATCGCCCAGCGCAGCAGACGGCAGACGGTTAAGACGACCGTGGTAGCCCTTCACGGAGATGATGTACAGGTTTTTGGCACCAGTGTTGTCCGCGCAGTTCACCACCGCGCCGACAGGCAGCGCGACGGACACGCGGAAGCGGCAGCCCTTGACGTTGGCCTGATCCTTACCCATGATTGCAACACTGCATGGAATGCGCGCGTATGTAGGAAGGAATAGCAAAGCGGACCCAGACGAAGAGGTGTGAATGAGCGAATGCAAGAGTAGCAAGCGAAAGGGGAAGGGAAGGGGGTTGTTACGGTGAAGCGGCCAATGATGGGCGGATAGGTAAGCGGAAGGGAGGGAGAAGAAAGGTGGTTACACACGAGACGTGCGGGGCATCAGAAGCAGCACTCCTGGAACACCGCAAGAAGCGCGGAAGTGGATGGGTGCACCGCAATTGTTTTTCCTGGGGTGCAGGAGAGCTAACCATGGCGGTTACCATGATGAGAAGCGCTACACAGGCCACCTTCTCCCTCCTCTCTTATCGCAAGAGAACGGTGTCTGTCCGATTCCCATTACTCTCATCATTGGGGGGGGGGGGGGGGGGGGCGGGATGCCACACTCCTCCAGTGACAAGTAATTGCGAAGAAGGAAGGGGAAGCCATTGCAGAAGAGGACGACAGCTTGATGCCGCGCGCTCAAGACGGTGCACCACAGCACGAGACCTGGGCACAAGAGGCTGAGAGACACACAAAAAGAAATGAATCCCAACTTCCACGGGGGCCTACCGCGTTGCTCTATGCCCTTTTCTTCTTTTTTTTTTAGACGTAGAGAAACAAAAATGAAACGTGAAACGAGCAACCATAAAAAAAAACCCAAGACGAGGAAAGTCAAGGAGAGCCCACATCATCGCTGATGTCTGCCTTTGGCCTCAAACGCTTGCCTCGGCACCTTTGCGTATCTCGTCGCCACAATCCCCTACTCATGTCCCTACAGTACACACACACACACACACAAAGAGTGAGAGAGAGAGAGACATCATCATATCAAACAAGTATGGCGCGTGAGACAGGGACAGAGATGGGGACGAGGAGAGAGACGCCGGGTCAGCCGTTTGACGATCTAACCGAGGAAATGCAAGAGGACCGTGGTGGTAGCGGTAACCAGTTCTTTAGACGATCGCGGGGGCGTGCGTAGAGATCTTGGGCCACAGGTCCGCAGACTCCTTCGCCACAGGGCCGGCAATGCCAGAACCCTTCATCTCACCCTTGGGGTTCACGATCACGCCAGCGTTGTCCTCGAAGTAGATCACAGTACCGTCCTTGCGGCGCCAACTCTTGCGCTGGCGGATGATTACGGCATTCAGCACCTTCTTGCGCAGCTCCGGCTTGCCCTTCTTCACAGAGCACATCACCATATCGCCCAGCGCAGCAGACGGCAGACGGTTAAGACGACCGTGGTAGCCCTTCACGGAGATGATGTACAGGTTTTTGGCACCAGTGTTGTCCGCGCAGTTCACCACCGCGCCGACGGGCAGCGCGACGGACACGCGGAAGCGGCAGCCCTTGACGTTGGCCTGATCCTTACCCATGATTGACTATCTAGCCTCGTGTGTTTACTTGTGCACGCGCGAATAGCGCGGAACGTCGCAGGATGAATGTGACAGATGGAGAGGACAAAATGAAAGAAAAAAGAGAGGGTGTACATGGAGAAAAGCGGCACAATGTGGAGAAACGTGGTCGAGCCGAAGCAACGCATTCGTAGACGACACTGTGAACCGTGTAACCTCATCTTTGTAGTCAACTCGTGACTGCATCGCACCAAAGGAGGCGTGTCCGACGATGGGCCCCCGCTGACTCAAAATCGTTGGGGGGGAAGGGCTTCAATGGGTGATTCAGTCGAGCCTCGTCTCGCTTCATCTGCACACAGGAAGAGGCGCGCTCAAATACGGTGCGTCTGCAATGGCGACGGCACACACGTCAAGCGCAGGGAAAAATAATTTTAAAAAAGAGGGATGTTTGGCCTCACAGCAAAGAGGGCGCACACAGATTGCACGCTCTCGCCACTCCCCAAGCGCACACCAGGAGAAGAGCACCTTTCGACTGTAAAGGGATTCCGCTACCACTCTCATCAAATGCGAAAAAGAACAGCGCGCATCCCTCGACCGCGGGTTTCTTCGATACCATAACAAACAGAGCACCGTCGCCATAGCGGAGCGATGCACGACTGAAATCACCGGACCGCTGCCACAGACTCACGACTGACGCCTCGACTGACGATCAATGTTGATGGCGGCAAACTCACGTATTTCTCGCTCAGATGGCATATCCATGCCGGTGAAGCGCCACTTGCGGTCATTTGCCTTCCACTCAATTGAGCGCCGCTCATCCTCGAAGGCTGGGTTCAATGCCTTCACCGTGTCGTGGCGGAAGACACCATGGTCAGCGAGCCACAGGTGCATCGACGTAAAGACGTGTTCCTGTGGGTTGTCACGCGTTTCCAGGAGCGTCCCAAGCACAATGACGGGCACCAGAATAACGGGGAAGTAGCGCAGCCAGCGGTACGTGGCGTAGCTCGTCATGCCAACACGAGAGCGACGCTCCTCGAAGGGCATGGGAAATACGCGGTTGATAGTCTCCAGCACCCGCGAGTGCCGCGTCATCTCCGCCTTCGCGCGCTTCACCCATAATTGGGACATCTGCAGGTTCTATCTGGTCACGTGAAGGCACAACGCAGCAGTTTAGCAAAAGCGCACGGCGAAAGGCCGAGGCCAGAGAAAGCGGTTGCCTTCGCTATACCCGACCAAGCAACCTCGAAGATGCCAGTAGAGGGAGAGGGAAGAAAGACAGGAGATGTGTGCAGAGGAAAAACACAGGAAAGCCGTTCAAAAAGGAAGGCAGCAAAGGCGCACAGCACTGGCGTGACATCGAATTGCGTAGCGGTGGCGGAGACGGAAACAGAGCATACGTATGCCTCTCCTCGATACATCGCACATGCACACACACACACACACACACACACACATACATACAAAACAGGCGGACGGAAAGGTGGGCAGCTACATCACCAGCCAGCACTTGCAGCTCAGTTTTGCTTTGAGTGGACATTCGAAAAAAGAGCAGAGAGAGAGGGGCATGGCAAGAGCAGCAACAGCAGTCGTCACCGTAGCAATAGTGCAATGCCGCCTCCCTCTCTTTCTTACCCTCATGGAGGGCGACCGTTTGAGATGCATGAGAGGGGGGTCCACACCGCAGAGTCGACGAGGAATAATACACCAAACAAACACAAATGAACGGGGAAGCAGACGCGCCAAGGAGAGCAAGAGAAGAGAGGCAGAAGCAGAAAAAAAGGGAGGAAGAAGGCGATCAGGGCTCACGGTAGGTAAATGGCGTGTGAGGAGGGGAGTGGAGTGAAGTGGAGAGCGCATGTGCACCTTCGAGATGCAATAACGAACCCAGACCAGGACGCGAGCTCTCTTGTCGATGGCAAAGCTCAAGGTGCTTGTTAGCGAGCTTTAGGGCGGCAATGTCCTTGATACAATGCATGTTGCGCGCGACCACCTCCGCCACCCGTTGCGTCAAAAGACAATTCTCGCTACGCAGCACGGCTACAAGTCGCTTTAGCCGGGTCGCACTCCTGCGGGTGTCATCTGCAAAAGCGTGATGCAGACCGGCTTGGCTGCCACTAGTGTGATCCTCTCTGTAACACACTTCCACTCCTGCTGAGCTGTTCCGTTCAGGAATAGAGCACTTCATATCGGTGACAGCGCCCTTCGTAATAGCAGCTTGAAGTAAACTCACCGTTTCCTCAAGCGCTGATGACCGTGCACGTTCAAATTCCAGAGCGCCGTGCAGCTGCTTCATCTGTGCTTCAATAGAAATCGCCATCGACGGGGCAGTTGAGGCGGCTGGTGTGATCCCGTCGAGGTGTCTTCTCGGCAGTCGTGTCGTTACGGATTCGAAGCCCAATGTAGCGCCATCCTCTGTGCTCGCCTCCGCGGCGTGCAGAGACTCATTGTAAAGCTGGTCGCAGAGCTGCTTGTAAAACTCTGCTGCTTTGCACGCCTCCTCAGACTGACGCAGTGACAGTTCTTTCTCGCGTTCCAGCCTCTGCACGCAGCGCCGAAGCTCTCTCACTTCTTCTTTCAACACACACTTGGCCGCATCTCCCTCTGCGGCAGAAGCCAGCTCAGGACGCTCAGTGAACTTGATGAGGCTGCGCAGCGCAAGCGCTTCCTGCTGAAACGCGGCCACTCGCTGATGCGCGCTCGCGAGCTCCTGTTCCAGCCGCTCGCACGTGTCCTGAAGATCATTGACGCGGTGGTAGAGAAACGGGAGTTGCCGCAGCTGCCTCTCTTGATCTCGTCGCAGCCGTTCGCGACTCTTGAGACCGGCCACCTGTCGCTCAATTGTCATCGTTGTTTCGGCCACCACGTCTGCGTTACTAGACTTGAATGACGAGGCAGTTCGCCGGTACAATGGAGACTGCAGCATAGCACACTGTGAGGCTATGCATGTCGGCACGTACGCCCTCGCCTTTCACTCAACCAGACCGATGTCTGAGCACTTTGGAATTTTAACGTCTCGTAAAGATGGGCTGCACGGACAGAAGGGCGCAGCTTAGAGAGAAGGAGAGATGAAGCGATCGAATGAATCAGCGTCACAGAATGGGGAAGAGGACGGCGAGCAAAAGAAACGAAGTGCCACAGCTGTCTCAGTGGATGCCGCTGCTCCTCTCTCCCCACGTCGATATATGCAGGCAGGAAAGGGCAGAAGAGAGCAAGAGAGTGACGAGAGGAAAGATGAACAGTACAGTCAGGGGGACAAGCGAGGCTACCCAAACAAAACACTCACCTCACTCAATCCACGCATGCCTGTACGCGCAAGTACACTCCTGTTGATTTAAAGGCCAGCTGCAGTAAAGAGCGAGGGGCTTGAGATGACGCACCATGATCGAACGTGGACGTTATGGAATGTGATAGCCCCTCCCCTTTCTTCAGTACTAAGCGGCGCCGCCAGAGGCACTCGCTTACCCCACCTCATGGCTGCAGAGTAAGCTATGACAGCTCATCTATTTCTTGCCTTTGGAATCTTTTATTTGAAGTTTATGCGTAGAAAAATCTGTAAAGATATACCACGGTCCTTTTTGCCAACGCACCTTCGCCACCATGCCCGACAGCAGCCCCTCTCCCAGCCACTCAACGAGTCATTCACGCACGAAATGTGGAGAGGTGGAGAGAACAGAGGTGATAAAAAAAGTGGAGTTAAAGAAAGCCGAAATAGAGGCAGACGCAGGGGGATCACAACACAAAGGAAAAAAGCAGATCGCGGGTGGCGGAACAACAACAGTCGCACCACAGCCAGCTTGGACAAGCATCAATGACAGGTGCTGTTGTCATCGATCCTATCTTGTGGGTGTTAGTTTCATGCTGAAACCCCAAAGTGCGTGATGGTCATCATCTTCCTGTCTCCTTACCTCCCCCCCCCTCTTTCTCCTTCCGCGATACACACTCTCCTGTCCTCATTAACATAGGAGATGGTGCAAAGAGGACTTTGTAGCGGAACGCATTCAGGGATCATGTCATGCGCACAGTAGCAGTAGCAGGAGCGACAGCAGATGCAATGAGCAACGCTTGCCCCGCAGTGGGAGGCGCCATGGCCCCTCCCCCCACACACACACATATGCTCGGGTCAGAAAGCACAGCTCACAGTCACGCTTTCTCTTCCGTTTGACTCCTCCCCATGACTGAGTTCTCTGCCCTCTCCACGGCAACCTGAGACGCGTTTGGGTAGCCAAACCATGCTTCGAAAGTGTCTTCGTCGAAGCTGAAGTGCGCATTCTTATTGACCGATATCATCTCGCCCTTTTCGATGTCACGAAGTGCCTGCATCACAAAGTAGCCCTTCTCATGCTGCGTCGCTGCCTTCTTCTGTTGCGCGAGCCACAGCAGCATTTCCCCATCCGGGTATCCAATCATGGCGTTCGGGTTTGGCGAGTGCAGCGCCAAGTCCATGACCGGCACCATGCCCATGAGCTCCCCCTGTCCCCGCTGCGCAAATGGAGATTGCTGGAAGTAGGGGTGTCCCACGCTGCCGACATCGCTAGTCGACAAGAACGGAATCGCGTGACGCCGGAAGAGGCAGTAGGCGCGGCGGAAAGCCACATCAAAGTCTCTTGCCTCCACCTTACACTGCGCCACGAGTGGCGCTGTCCACTCCTTGTAGCCTTTCGTCGCCTGCGCCGCATCCGCCACTTTGCCAATCGGCATTGCCTGGTCAAATGGCAGCACATCCAGGTAGCTCTGGACGCCGCGCGGCTGACCAGTGAGAAGGACCTTGGTGAGGAATCCCACGAACGCGAAGGAGCCGCGTGTCAGGTCCTCCCAGAACGGCACAGGCTCACCATGTCGTTCGGGAGACACCTTCAAGGCGATGTTCGGGTCGCTGGCGATGCTCAGCACGCTCTGCGTTGCCTCGATAGGAACGACGGCGACAAAGTCGAACTCAGGAATCCGCTCGGTGGCGAGGAGGCCTAATGGTGTGATGTGGACACGCTGAAAGAGACGGCACCCTTTCATAATCGCCCACGTAACGAAGTCGAGCAACGTGGGGTTGCATCGGGTGATGCGTACGCCGCCCATTGCCAGAGCGCGCACAGGTAAAGAAAAATTAAAGAAACCACTAAGGGCAAAGGAATCGGCTCGATGGCGCACAAGAAGGCGTGCCTGTGCAGGTGAAGATTAGTCGGAAACAAAAATAAAGCTCCACTATAAGCGTGTCATGAAGTGCAAACACATAGTCAACAGCAGAGGGGACTACTGTCACGCATGCCAGAAAGTAAAGCGCCGACAGCAAAGAATGAAATCCCGAAATAAGGCGCACAGCCAGCGATCTTCAAAGAGAAAAGAGATCAAGAGAGACGGATAGAAGAGCGATGTCATACGTGCAGCAAGAAGTACCATGAGCAATGGACCGGTGCTGCGTCTTGCTGCGACTAGTCAGTAGCGTCTTCCCAGTACACGAGATGGAAAGGGACGAAAAGGACGAAGAGGAGAGCAAAAACAAAAGGCCAGATGCTCCAGCCACATGCAATCAAACGCAGCAGCACACATGACTGGGCAACATACATTATATGCAGTACCCCTCCCAAGCTGAATGGAGACATGACTGGTCTCATGTTCACACTGCCAACACAGAACGGCGCGCTCATACAAAGGGGAAGAATCATAAATAAATAGATAAGCTCACTTGCTGTACACGATTCTCCCTCCCACCGGCTTTTTTCTGCACTGATGAGTAAGTCCCGGTCCTTTTGCGTCGTTTGGGGGAGGGAGGAGGAGCGTTGCTGTCGTTTCGCTTTTGCTGAGAACACCATCGCAGGAACTCGGGGCGAGAGAAGAGAAGGTGGAAAAGTATTGTGACCCACCAACGCCAATCCTCTTCTGCACTCCAACGGGCAAAAACAATGGGGGAGAGAAAAATCGAGAAAAAAAGCTAACAGGGCAGCACACAAACACATCGATACAGTTTGCCGATATGCAAGGCAAGGAGCAGAGGTATACTCGCACTCCAATGCCTACACAGACACACAACTATGCGCATAGGCAGACTCGTGAGCAGAGAAGCACACTGCGGCCTTGCCGGGGGGAGGGGCGAAGGGGAAAGCCTTCCTCATCGCAGCGCGGAAAAATCCAAGCTGACCTACATCCATCCCAAACATACACACAGACATCGCCAAAGTCAACGTCTTCTGCACACCGTCACGGGATCTATAGGGGACATCTCTCTCTCTCTCTCTCTCTCGGTCCGCAATTTTCTCGCGTCACGTCGTGCAATTACCATAGAAACAATCTCCCCTCCACAACTCTGACCTGTCTCTGCTCACCTGTCGCTCCCTTGGTATTCGACACATTAGACCTCCACAATATCAACCAGCTGGCGGATCTCTTCCTTGAGTACCGGCGTCGTACCAGGCCTGAGCACGATTTCCTGTCGTGGGTACATACGCTCGTTCGGCTTGTCGTACCCGATCATGACCTCCGTCTTGTCTTTAGTGATGACGCACACATCCACCTGGGTACCGCTATAAGGATCATTAAAGATACCCTTGCGGATGGCCGACGCCACCAGTTCCTTGGCCTCCTCGCACGTCATGTTGTCCTTGTAGGCAGTCTCCATCTGTGCCATGGCGGCAATGCTGCCGCTACCCATCGTCACGAAAGGTAAACGATCGGTGCTGCCGTGTGGCGCAATGGTGGCTAAGAACGGACCCTCCACATCCACGCCACCAAGCACGAGCGCCGCGCTGACGTGGCCCTGGTAACGGTACAAGTGACGCTTCAGCAGCGTCAGTGCCTCGAGCACGCGGGACTGTTTGCCCGTCTCGAGTCGGTGCAGAGCCAGGTGCGAGGACACCATGTTCGTTACAGCCTCCGTATCCGCCGATGTGCCGGCACCGCAGCACATGATGTTCGGAGCCATATAGTGAATCTTACGGCAGTGCTTGTCCGCTACAATACTGCCCTCAGTGGCACGAGTATCAGCGCCGAGCACGACGCCGTCCTGGTAAACGACGCCGACGATAGTCGTACCGGTCTTCAGCGTGCGTGGTGCAGAATAACCCTCAGCTTCCAGATTGAGGTTACGCTGAACATTTTCAAAGTTGAATCCGGGCATAGCGCAAGCGGGGTCCTTTCTTTTCGCAGTGCGGGCAAGTGCGTAGTTTGCCGTCGGTCCTTTCTTTATTTGTAAGATAGCGAGAAGAGCAAAAAGAGGGTGGCCGCAGAAACAAACCAGCAAAAGGGAGAAAAAAATAAATCAAAGGCCCCTGTATGCCGCTGCGTCACCTCGAGGACACACTGAGACCGAGGGAGGCGTAAACGGAAGGGAGAGGGAGGCGCTCAAGTGTATGGAAAAGGAGTGAAGTGTAGCTAAGTAGTGGAGAAAGATGAGGTAGAGGTGGAGTGCTTAGGCGTGGGGGAGGAAGGTAGAGTGGACACTGAGTAAGCTGTGAAGCAACAGGGCGAGAGTGTGAGAACCACAAGGCTCATTACGCAAAAGAGAATGCAGCAAACAAAGTGATACGGCAGGTGCAGGTGAAAGAGGAAGAGAGAATAGAAGAGAGTTGTGAACAAGATGCTCAGCCTCAGAGTCAAGCTGGTGTCGTCCAAGCCGATACACGCACGTAGGCCGCGGTGAGGCCAAAAGATAAATCTAACTCAATGTGTGAGATTCACGCATAATTCACATTCGCCAAGGATGGGAGGCGAAGATGTTGTACTCGTCAAGATCTCTTCAGTGGCAAGCGCTTATCATACACGGTGGCGTAGAGACTGCTTCACAAGCAGTGCCTTTCTGCTGTTTCACTCATTGAATGGCAAACAAAACAGGAAGAGATCGCTCCCCTCCCCCTACCACCACAACCAGCACCCTCCTGCGTGTCTGCACTTCTTAGCTCTGTCCAGATATAGTGGGGATAAACCTGATGCCACCAACGACGCCGCACACATGCAGCAGAGTCCCTGACATATGCAGAGGGGCACACGGGCAGAAAGAATGTGCAGGGTACACAGCCCTTCAAAATGAAAAAGAAGAAGGAAATCCACACATGCCAGCGTGGTTACTGTGAACACAACAAAACGACGACATAAGCAGTAGAGAGAGAGAGGGACGCCCCGGGGGGCCCTTCTCGGGTTGCGCTACAATTCCATACACTCGCTCCGCAGCCCCCTTCCCTCGGATGTAAAAAATCATCACCAATGCGCCTACAGTGGCCCGAAAGCCAACCCAGAGAAGGCTAGCCACCGCGCACAGCATATAAGTGACGCTTCCTACGGTGTCTTCTTCAGATTTTTGAAGTCGTACTTGTCAGACGGCTGCAGATTCATCCAGTAATCCTCACCCTTCTTCTGGCGCCTATCCTCCTCCACCTCGCTGAACTCTTCGGCCACAGGTTGCCCGTCTCCAAGAAACACGGGCTCCTCTCCTGGCGGCAGCTCCGCCGTCACAGACGCGTTTGGAGCTATCATTTTGTTCGCCTCGTCGAAGGAAGCAGAGTCCGTCAGCTTGGCGCGCGGTTCGTTTGGCGTTGGACCAGCGAACCGATAGGCATCCTGCACGTGCTCCTGAATCGCCGCTGCCAGCTTCTCTTTTGTACCCTCTGTATTGGTCAGGTTCAACTTCACGATACGGCGCGAAACTGGGTAGCCAAAGAGCGGTGGCGGCACTGCCTTGAGCCCGAGCTTCAGCCGCTCTCTTCCCTCAATGTTCGGCTCTAAGATGCTGAAGACGTAGTAGTGCTTGTACTTGGAGATCTTTCGAGACTGCTTGATGTGCACCAGATCTCCCTCCACGCAGGCAAGATCCTCATCGTGAG
The DNA here is from genome assembly GCF_000002845.2 of Leishmania braziliensis MHOM/BR/75/M2904. NCBI lineage: Eukaryota > Euglenozoa > Kinetoplastea > Trypanosomatida > Trypanosomatidae > Leishmania > Leishmania braziliensis. The sequence continues at coordinate 1,456,280 of NC_009326.2, forward strand.
CAAAGAACCGGCTCGTGCGTGACACACGCTGGTTGAACTTCGGGTAGTAGACCATGTGATTCGCTGCCACAACAGCCGTCTTGAGCATGCTGGTACTGACTACGTAGCCAATCTTGTCAGAGCCTTGGCGAGGTTGGTTGAAAATCATTGACGTCAGGTCGTACGGCCACGGCATGCGACGTGGACGCTGCCCCTGCACACCGGTCATCGAGACAGCCCAATGATGGCGCGTGCGATTTGGGAAAGCATTACGTTTGAACTTGCGGATGTAGACACGGTGATTTGCGTTGTGTGTGTTCTTGGTGCGCGCGCCGCCGTACATCATCACGCACCGCTGACGGTGTTCCGTCTGGAAGTTCCACCATGGGAATCGAAGAAGTGACTGGCGAAACATGAGAGTTTTGTGAGGCGAGCCAATCTTCGCAGAAAAGTTTCGAATCAAGTACCTTTCGAGCGCACTGTAACGTGGTCAAAAGGAAACGTCGAAGAGAGGCAATTCTACCTGCCACGATTCTTGGGTCCCTCCGATATGCTCCAGCAAAGTGAACAGGTGTGCTAGAGCGTCAAGGCGCGGAGATCCACAGCGCATAACAACACGTCCCGCAACCCAAATTACAACAAAGAAACGTGCACACGTTCCGTCACCGACCCGGCACCCTGTATTTAAGGGAGAGGGGTGGGGGCTGCGAGTCTGCACACGTCTTTATGGAAGCCCTTCAGCAGAAAAGGTGGAGTCGTTTGACACGCACCCCTCGATGTGTGTGTGTGTGTCCAGACGCTTCGCGCTTACAGAAACAATGACAACGGGAGAGGCCCCACAGAAAAACGAGTCGCACGTGTGTGTATTGGTGTGTGCAGGTAGTGCACCGAAGAAGCAAGAGAGGACACACAGACAGCAAGCACTGGGAAGAGGAAGACGACTGCAAGTGCAAATGCAAAGAGAAGACTGAGTGTAGCACGAAACCGTCCCCAAGTGAGTATGAGTCACTTGGATAGGTGGGAAAAGAGAACGGGAGAGGGGTAGGCACATGCGGCAGAAAATTCCTACATGTGCGTCCCTTTTTTCCATTGCAGCGAAGCACATGATGGGTGCATTGATGTTTAGGTGTGTGAAGTTCGACAAAACGCTGCAAGCTCAAGCCGCGGAGGAGGGGTGAAGTCTTCGCGCAATATGCTTGCTCAACTTGTTTTCGTCGTGTTTGTGCATGCAACTTTTTCTTTTTTTTTTGGGGGGGGGAGGGGGGGCTTCCTCCCAACACGGAAGAGGGGGTTGTGACTCGGTATCGGCATAGGTACGTTATTTACAAGAACCATCCACTGAATTTTGGGTGTGTGGACCTTCGGAAGGATGCGCGTGTTTCCTTTTACGAACAAAGGAACAGAAACAACGAAAACGAAACGAAAGAGAAAACAACAAGCGAACAAATGACAGTGACACCTCCATTCAATACGCCATCAAGTGAGATAAACCAAAGGCGAAGCTGCCCGTTTTATTTTCTTTGCACTTGCATCGCCCCTACACACACACACACACAGGCACACATACGCACGACTGCATGTGATGCTCTGTTCTCTCCATCGATGCCTTTATAGGCTGCATCTTCACACCCTCTCCTCCTCTGCGTCGTCTTCTGTGTTGAGAGGCTCATTCTCTTTCTACATCCCCCTCGTCTCTCAAGTTCTATTCGCCATGGCAAGCGGCGCAGTAGCGGGGAACGCGGGGGAGAAGCAACGAGGTGCACCACCCACACACATACACACACACACACATATATATACAAAGTAGTAAAGAATTCACAAGACGGAATTGTATGCATGTGTATGTGTGTGTGGCGCTGAAGGGAAGGGCACGACGGCTATGCAGCGTGTGTGGGAAGAGACCGCTCTAATGTATAAAAGAAACCATAGCGGACGAGAAGGGCACACAAGAAGCCTGCGGCAGAGAGAAGGGCGGAAAAGACAACAAACCAAGACCACGGCAAGGGAGCAGAAGCAAGCTGACCTCTTTTGTTTATGGCGTTGCTGCTACGATGTTATGCACCTCTTCGCTCACCCTAGATCCTTTTTTTCCTTTGCTTCACGCAGTTCAACGACATCACCTCCTCTATTACGCACTGAATTGCTCCATACAAACACGTTGTACGCATCAACAGAAAGAAACAACAAAGGAAGATGGGCACGCAGCGCGTCTGTTCTGCGGCTGTTACACCGTGACGGGCTGCTGCTACGCGTCGTACTCCCCTGATTTTCTTCGGCTCCATCGTCTTGTGCGCCCTGCAGCGCACGAGAAGCAGCAGGCATCAAGGCCGGCGGTGATGGCACAAGTGAAGCAAGCGGGTGTATGCGCACCTACTTGCCGCGGCCACCCTTCATGCGTGTGACACCTGGGGCACCGGCAAACATACCGCCCATACCTGCCTTGCTCATGGCCATGTTGCCGCCACGACCGCCGCCGCTGCCAGCTGCTTGCTTCTTGCCAGCGTCGGATTCCGGGTTTGTCACGGTCTCATCGATCGAGAGAATCAGGCAGGCCGCCTCCGTGGCGCTCTGCAGCGCATTCCGCTTTACCAGCGTAGGCTCCCACACAAAGTTAGCGAAGGTGTCACACACACCGCCGTTGAAGATGTCCACGCCATACCACTGGCTGTCCCTTTCAGAGGTCACGTAGTGCTTCTGGCGCAGCTTGTTCACTGTGCCAGTGCTATCGTGGCCGGCGTTCTCAGCAAGCTGGCGCGGAATGATTTCCAGCGCGCGGGCGTAGCCGGCGACCACCATCTGTTCCTTGCCCTTGATCGTCCGCGAGTACTCGCGCAGTTTCTTACTCAGCTCCATCTCGATGGCACCACCCCCGCCAACGACAGAGCCAGTCTTGATGGCGCGTTTCACAATGCAGATGGCGTCGTGCAGAGAGCGGTCCGCCTCCTCAATGAACTGCTGGGCACCACCGCGCAGAATGACGGTGGATGTCTTCGAGGTCTTGCAGCCAGTGAAAAAGTTAAAGCGCTCCGTACCGACCTGGCGTTCTTCAAACATCCCACACCTGCCAAGCACCTCAGCCGGCACGTTGTTCAGTGTGGACTGCACTACACCACCCGTAGCCATGCACACGCGTGTCATGTCATCGTTCGCCACGCGGCCGGCGCAGAAGATGTCTCGATCTGCAAAGTACTGCGTGGCTAAGTCACCGATCGGCAGGCGAGAGAGCACCACATTGGCACCTGTCGCAACACACTTGTCCAGCTTATCGAAGATGATCTTCCACTCTGCATCGACTATAGACTGGTACTGCTTAGGGTCCTTGAGGCGCACCTCCGCGTTATCCTTCTCTGCTTTGAGCTCCAGCTCCACATTCAGCAGCAGCACCTTCGGGTTATCAAACTTCTTGCGCTGCTGCTCAAAACCAGCGTAGGAGAAGGTCTTCTTGAACGCAACACCGTCCACGAGAACGCTGTCGCGCATGCTACCACCAGCCACCTTCTTGATGCCAATGAGCTCAAGGTTCATATCCTCGTCGAGCGCCATCACCGCCTTCACCGCCATCTCAGCGAAGAAGCGGCGCTCTGTGTTAATCAGCTTCGAGTTGAGCGCGGTCTCGGCACAGCGAATCAAGTTCTCTTCGCTCGAGTTGCCCTCGGCCTTGAACGGAACGCACAGCTCATCCAGCGCCTTCATCGCGATGCTAAGGGAGTTTCGGTAGGCTTTGACAATCACCTGCGGCGCAATGCCGTCCTCCACGCACTGCTTTGACTCCTTCAGCAGCTCGCCAGCGAGAACAACGACAGAGGTTGTACCATCGCCTACCTCATTGTCTTGTGCACGTGCAATGTCCACGAGACTCTTTGCGGCCGGGTGCACAATTTCGAGCAGATTCATGATGGTGGCGCCATCGTTACTGATCTGCACATCGCGTCCGTTGTGGATGAGCTTATCCATGCCGCATGGTCCGAGCGTGGACTTCACGGTGTCCACGATGCTGATGCACGCATTAATGTTGCTGATGAGCTGCGGCTTACCCTGCGAGGTGTCCGTACCTTCGCGGAGAAGCACAAGCTGGGGCTGGATCATGGCGCAGTGGAGACGGCACAAGAAGTGAGATTTTCAGGAACGGGAAATATCTGACTGGATGACAAGGTTGAGCTCAACAGTTTACGAGCCGGTGGTGTCGGTTCAACGAAGTCTCCAGAGAAGAGCAAAACAGTAGAGAAAGGAGGGCGCTTCGAGGAAAAGGAAGAAACAAAGGTAATGTGATAGAAAGTGATGGGGAGATACAAGCCTGGGTGAAAGAAAAAGGGGCCTTGCTTTGAGTACTTGTAAAGAGATGAAAGGGGAAATAGCTTCTGTTTCGTTTCGCGATCAGACTACCACGGCAACCCCCCGCACGCCACAATAAGCACAAGGTGCAAAAGGAGGGGGGAGAATAGGCGGTGGAGCACGGAGCAGTAGAGAAAGAGTGAGTTTCACGCATACACAGAGAGGGGCGCAAACGTGTGCATGGGCGAGGAGAGTAAATCAGGGAGAGGAAGACAATATATCTGCTAGGTAAGCTAGTCAGGTATATGGGGAGTGACTTTCCTCTCCCACATCATCGCCCACATGTGTGTGTGTGTATATATAAGTTGTTTTTCTTTTGCGCAGTGGCTCTGGGGAACACATCCGTTGCTCACTACTGTGAAAGCAGAGAGGGCTGCACACCCCACGCACATATGTTGCACCGATGCAAACGCCACATATTTGCTCTTCATTTTTGTCGGACAAAAAGACACCACTCTTCTTACATGGCAACGGCCGATAAAAACATGCAAAAAAAATTTCAGCACGCACACACGAGAAAAAATGTGCCGGCTCTTGCGAAGCAGGTGAGGAGGCAGTGCGAACGGAATAGGCCTCGGTCGTCTAAATTAACCTGCAGTCAGCGTGTGCTTCACGCGTCAGTCTATTTACATTCAAGAGCACTGAGAAGGGGGAGAGACGAAACCGGAGAATTGTGCGCCAGGCACGTCCTTGCTGTTGCTGGAGCACGTGCAGCGCGAGAGGAGCAGCAAGGGGGTGAGAGGCAGAGACAAAATCAGGTGTGTAGTCCAGTGTGCCGCCCCTTCTCGTGTCTTTGGCGACTCGGCGCACAGTCTGTGCCCTTTTCTTCTCTGGCCACCTTCCTCTAAGAGGATCACCGTTTGTTCTGTAGCAGGGAAAAAAAGAACTCTGACTCAAGGGGACCATCTTCTTCCAGGTCGGTGCAGTGGACCGCGTTACGGATGCGGTCCACACCGTACTTGGAGCGGAGTGTGTGAGGGAAAAGCACGTGGCACACCTCCGGGTCATGTGGACCACACACCGCCCGCAGCGCCGGCACGGCGTTCTCTGCGCAAACCTCAATGGCCCAGCACGGGCCAGACGAAATCTGCTCCACCAGCTTCTTGTACTCCGGAAGAACGCCGTTATAGACCTCTAAAAAGTCCTCGGCATCCGCCACCGTCAGCTGGTAGGAGCCAAGGGCACTAATGTAAAACCCCTCCTCCACCAAGCGACTAAGAATGGGACCCTGATGACCGCTAGTGATTGCATGTGGCTTGATGACACACACAGCGCAGTTCTTTAGCGTCGCCGTGGATTCGCCTGCTCCCATTAACGTCTCCCTCAGCTCCTGCATGGCACTCTCGCTCAAAATCTGTGTCACGGCGGACGAGAAAGAAGCCGCCACCGAGGCCACCTTTTCACGGGCTCCGGCGCCGCTCACGAGTAGAAGTAGGCACCGCTGCGTCTTCGACACAACTCGGGCAGCAAGGCTTTGGGAAAGCTCTACTAAGCGGATGAATGTAATACGCAGGCCTTGCGTTGTCATAGCCTCAACCACAGAGCCCGCTAACGCGCTATAGTGCTCCATGTCAACGGTGATCATGCACTCACCCGAGTTCGTGGTAAGCCGCTTGCGTGTTACGTCGTCGCCGTAGTCGACAATGCGAAGGGGACGGGAAAAGACGTTAATGGTCGCTCCCACGTAAAGCTCGTTTGGGCTCAGCGATGGATACGCACAGCGCTTCAAAAACAAGCGCTTCGTCTTGAGGTCGTACATCTCTATCGTTTTGTCGTCCGCAAAGTAGCATAACTGGTACGTGCGAGAGAGGCTCGCCTGTGGATCGAAGTACTCCACCACAAACGTGTCTCTTTGTTCGCCCACCATTTCTTCGCCTGGGTACGTCGGTGGTGTGAAAGACGGTGAGTATAAAGCCCGTGCGGCGTCTCGTGCCGAAGATGCACGAAATAGTGCGAGGCGTTTAGGCTGCTCAGCGATGTCGTGCGCACGTCCTCAAGTACTTGGAAGTGGTCAAGACAATTCAGGCTTTATGGAAGGGGCTTCGAGAAGAATAGGAAACGAAAACGTGGCTGGAAAATCAAGAGAGGAGCTGCTTCTGAGAGCGCAAGAACACGCGGTGCACAGGGATGGCGCAAATTGGATCGACGAGTGAGTGGAAGGAAAAGCACATCTCCTTTGGCGGACTGAACAAAACGCCGGCGACAGCGACGTTTTTTCCTGTGCTCAACTGTTTCCAGAGTTGCTACGGCACACGCCTACACACACACACACACGTGCGACTTACATTTACTGGGTGCTGGACAGTTCAACCGCAGCGGTTCGCAAGGCGCATCTACCAGCGAGGAAATTCGGGGCAGACGAAAAAAGATTGTGGAGTCTTCAACAGGAAGGCGTAGGTTACTAAATGACAAGGCAGGGGAAGCGGAAGGGCGCTTCATACACTTAAGCGAGAAACAGAATGGTGTGTATCGAAGAAGCAAAAGCGCAAATCACGAAGGTGATACTTCATTAGAAGACCACCCCAATTAATCATAGTGTTGTTGTTCAACAGAGAAGCTCGGTCATCCATGCATACATACCATCACAAGAGTGAGCTGAAATCGCAGACGACGAGAGACGTCGCAGGCCGCCAACTGCCAAAGTGATCAAACCGCCAAGCACGTAAGACAGCGTAATGTGTGCCGGTGCCAGGCTTCATGGATTGACTACTCCACGTAGCCGTAGGTCTTGCGTTTTGCCAGCGGTTTCACGTTGTTGCTATGAATGCGCGACATCTCCTTCACTGCCTCGCGCTTCTCGGCCTTCTTGATACGGCGTGAAGTTCGCAGAATCGCCTTGGGTGCGTTGCGCTGGTTGCTAATTCGCTTCACCTCGACAAAGTTAGAGTACCTATTCTTCAAAGAGCGCATATAATTGAACTTGTGCTGCTCTGGGCCGCGTAGTGGGCGAATAGGCTTGCTAGCGTCGGACTTCCACACACGAAGCACCGCATCTTCGCTCCCGCTGTAAATGTAGGTGTTGTCGGGAGACCACTTCACTGCGTACACGCCAGCCATCCGCTTCGTGTGAAACATCTCTATCGAGTCGGACTTGGTTGTCTGGTGCAAGTCCCAAATGCGCAATGAGGCATCTTGTGATCCGGCAGCAAACATGGTGCCAGTGGGAGAAAAGTCGACAGATGTGACAGGACGGATGTGACCCTGAAAGACGTTACGTGGACGTCCGGGCACGCGAATGTCAAACAAGTAGCAGTTTCGATCGTCACTTCCCGTCACAAACGTGTTCGGGTCCATTGGGTTCCATGATAATGATGTTGAGCACATCTCCATCACAATCTTGCTGTGGGCGGACTGACTGCGAATATCGTAAAGGAAGACGCCGCGATCCGCCATGCAGCATGCAACTAGATTCGTTTCAATCTTGTTAAATCGGCAGGAAGACACTGTGTCGTCACCCCAAGAAAATCGCTGGAGCGGCTGTGTGCGGTTGACATCCCAGATGTTCACCACGTCTGACGACGTGGCGAACCATGATTTGTGGAAATGGTGATCGATAGAGGAAAAGGGAAACTCACCCAGAAACTCTGTCACCGGCTCAATACGCGCTTCATCAGGGTCAAAGTCCAAATCCCACATCTTTACAGTTTTGTCTCGTGAAGCACTAAAGCAAGCGACACCGTCTGGTGAGATAGTTACACCGTCGACAGAGTGTCGATGTGCATCGATGACCGCACGCTGCCTCCGCGTCATCATATCCCACACTATTAGTCCACCGTCAACAGAGCCCGTGGCCACAGTGGATAGACTTGTAATGTCAGTAGCAATAGACTGAATCGTATCCTGATGACCCGGGAGCGCAGCCACAAAAGGCTTCGCGAACATGCGGTCCATTTTGGCAGCAACCACCGCGCGAGTGAACTCCACCTGTTTTGCCATTGGATTAAACTTCGGATCGTAATTTCGATTGGCCTTCGGCACCTCTGTCGCGCGATCCTTTGTCCACTCCAACTCGGAGCGGCTGATTGCCTTGATCTTGACCATTCTCCACGAAACAGCGCGAATTTCAGAACAGAGACGGTGTGTCAGCAAAAGAACCAAGAAACAAAATATGCAAAGAACTAACTGCCAACTAAGAGGAGTATACAAAACTGTTGGACCTTGAGCAGAAGAGCTGAAGAAATAGAAGTAGCCAGAAAAAAATGTGGAGATGAGAGTATCGAACCGAATAAACGAAAGTACATCACCGGAAAATAGGTTCATTGTTGCGCCGGGAATTCCGTCGAACGACTCTTCCGGCTCGCTAACGTACGCTTCGAGTTGAGCAGTGCGACGCACTCACATATTGGCGCGCTGTGTAGCTGCATATATGTTTCCTTGTAAAAACTCCTCCTCACCTAATCCGCCTCTAGCATCATGTAGCGTTTATTTACTATTGGGGATTTGATGGAACAGCTAGTAAACATCAACAGAAACAAAAGCTGAGAGAGACATATCTGTATGGTGAATCCTGCGGTACTGAGTCGGTGATTAGTGAGTATCATCTGCACCCCCATGTTCTGTGAACGGCGCAAGCATCTTGTCTACAAATTGTTCGTAGTGGATAACACCGTTATTCTCAAACCCCTGAACTAAATCACGAAACTCCTCATCGTTGTACTTCTCTCCCATAGTGGTCATGATGTGCCGGAACTCGGCCACCGAGACAGTACCGTCCAAGTCTTTGTCGAAGACACGAAAAGCCTCCTTCACTGCCTCTGACGTATCCGTCTTGTCATCATTTTTTTCCACAAGAGCCTCGTATCCAGTCATATCCACATCTGTTGCTGTCGCCATGATTTCTTTGATCTTCTCCTCACTTGGATTGAGTCCTGCAGCCCTCAGTGCTGTTGGAACAGAAGCCTTTGGAATTTCGCCATCGCGCTGCAGGAGCTCAAATGCCTCTTTCATCAGCGTTGAACGCGACATTGCCAACGAGTAGCTACGAGAAACCTGCTTAAAAGAATACCCTTAAGCAAAACTCAAGTCAAGGAATGCACCGTAGTCGCTTGTATGTAAAGTAGTACGCAAGCGAGAGGGAAGAAAAAGATACGAAGCTGTGAGTGCCGTCCACATAAGAGAATCAGAGCTATGCATCAACATATCACTGCCTATAACATGGCTGCATAACGGAGAACAACACACTCAAAACGCAACAAGCACGGCAATTATCGCGCCTCCCTCAATCTGCTTGGGTAGTTGAACACACCTACCTGAGCGCATATGTTCTCTTTTTGCCCTGCTTCGCTCGGTAGAAGCACTTTTACACTGCTTTTGTTGGGAATGTAAAGACAAGTTCTCAGTACCATTAAATCAGAAGAAACAGCATGCTCACTTCCACTACAACCAGGGAAAACACCAGACGAGAAAGAGGCAGAGCTCAACAGCTGATCCACTATACCAACTCCACGTCGCCAACAAGAATCATCCCAAAACAAAACCAAAACCACCAAAAACGACGAAAACTGTCAACCACTCTTTCGACTGCCTCAAAATGCGAGTGTGCCTTCAGCCAATTGTACTCGGCAAAGTTGGCAGGAATCTGAATTTCTTTCTTCTCCATGTCGATGTAGTAAGGCCGACCTGGTGGTATGACTCTGATTTCTTGCCCCTTCAAAAACCACCGGTACAGAAATGCAGATTTTAACATCCCTGAGAGGAACTGCTCCAAGTCATCAGGGTTAACAAACTCAGGGCTAGTTTTCCGTGTTGGGTCATCCCAAAAGCTTGTCTCGAATGAGTTGAATTTCAGTGTGGCCCCCACTCGAACGCGCACGTTCTCAATGCTGGCCGTCTGCCGAGTTTGTTGGTCTTCCATGATCAGCTGTACGGCTTGCAAACGAGGCGCAACGGTTGACAAGAATGTCAAAATTTCTTGCGCCGAAGCCGTATCTAAAATCTTGACAGCACCCGAGGTCCAGTCCACGTAAAAAGCGCTGCGGCGCTCCGATGCTTCGCGAACAGGGTACACGTCCACAACTTTTGGCTCGCGTTCTTGGAGTAACCAGTTAGTGAGAGTACCAGCTGTGATTATTTTCTCCGCAAGCGGGATGTTTACGAGATCGGTGCTGCAAGAGTCCTTCACGACATGAATAGACAGGAAAGAAAACGCTGCTGTGCGCTTGAACATGGAGTCGTTGTCCAGAATTCGCTTTGAAAAGCTAGTATAATCCGCATCGTCATCCCAGGTGACGCGCTTCCATTTCATCCGCTTTATGAGCTCCTCTGATTCGTAAAACTGATCTAATGCGCGGGATGTGCTGTCTGACTTTGCCTGCTCTGGGGTCTGCGCCCCATTCGTCTTTTTCGAGGCTCTTGTTGAGCGAACAAGTTCGATAAAATCTTTTGTGTATGCAACAAAGCCCTTTTCCATCTTATAGCGCTCCTTTTGAAGAGCGCGCACAAGGTGCTTCTGCTGGGTCAGCCATTCTAAGATATCGGGCTGAAACGCCAAGCTCCTTCTAACGGACATGACGGTTACTTCGCCTGGTAAAACTCCGCAAATCAGAAGGTGGTGTCTTGTCGAATAGTCGACTTTGAAAAGGGAGAGAACCCGAGGATCTACCAACAGAAATTATGACGAAAGAGGAACAAAGTGACACAGAAGAAAATGGGAGGGAGAAGTCTAGAACGATTGTCATGATATGACATCACATATATTAGAGCCAATCTTAGCTATTGAGAGCAGGGTTGCCCATTGTTGTATAGCTCAACGGCGCCTGTGATTGCATAACTCTCAAAAGGGTTTCTTGACCCATCACTTCGTACGCAACTATTTGAGTGTGGACATAGGCTTACACCCAGGCTTCTACTCATGTTCTCTTCACTTGCGCTCTATACGTATTGATAGTGAAACTGCAGAATTCCCTACAAAGCAGAGACAGGGTAGAAAGAACAACTATAAACAAAAGGTGTCGTGAAGTGGTAGCGAAAAGAGAGGTCAACAATGCATAAAGACTCAACCACTTCTGTTGTTCTTTGAAGAACACAATTCATAGAAAAATGTGCGCTCTTGTCTCTTAGTATACATGCTTCGCATGCTAATATTGATTCCCAGCATTTCGCAAAATCCGTTAAGAGCCATCTGGTAGCCAGGTCACACTGGAGAGGTGATCATATTTCCGTTTGTGACCGCCTCAGTAGGAAGAAGCTCTTTGAACTCGCCTCCAGCAATTCCCAGGCTCGGCGACACTGTGGGGCAGTACATTCCAGTGTTTTACTTAGTCACGACTGCGGCGGTCAGGTTCTGGCCGCCGCGACAAGTGGCAGCGACTGGAAAACTATTGAGAACGAAGCGCCCAACATACTATGCAATTTCCTGATTTAGGTAAATCGCACTCCAGCGCTCGTCCACCAATGATGTAAAAGCCTTGATAATTTTTGATGACCCCCTCGTTGAGCATTTTCGCAGCGACGAAATTATGGCCATGCAGATCCACATATCTTTGGCAGCTTGAGAAGTCGGATAGGGCGATCACAACAACCTCACCCGTCGTTTACCCAGGGCAGATGGCATCTACAGTGACTTTCAGAGAGTCAAGAGGTTAAAAAGGAACTATGACCACGTAGTCCATCACCAAATCACATGCCAGCGTGAAAATATTTTTCTCCATCTTTTCGGGAGAAAAGATTCCGTGCTTGGTAGCGAATGCGCAGTGATGAAACTCCGTTGAGCAAATACATGCGCCCAGCATACACAGGCGACAGGGGGGTAGTCACAAAGAAAACGACTGCTTTGCAAGAGAAAAAACATCAAGCCCAGCAAAAGAGCGAAGGTGCTGGCCATGCTGAGCAGAAGTTTCGCCCTCCGTCATGGCAATGGTGACTAAATAAACTGCATTGTGCAAAATTTGCTTTTCGAGTAGCAAACAATGGAGGCTTGAGTAAAGTGTAGATCTTTGGCGAAAAGAGATACAGGCCTGCATATATGTTGCAGTGACTCCGCTTCCATTTCATGAGGTTCTGGCGCACGGAAGGATAATATGTGCCTGTGAAAAGCAGGTATACAGCTTTTCTCAGGCGCTTTCTCATACGTGCAGCATCACATACAGTCACTCTTTTTGCTTTGAATGTGGTCATGCGAAAAATGCCACTCCTGCTTTCGGTGGTGATGGTGCATGTCGCTCAGGGGGGGGG
>NC_009326.2:1468862-1491562 GCF_000002845.2 Leishmania braziliensis MHOM/BR/75/M2904
TCAACCGACGGCGCCAGAGGCCACTGACATCACCACAGCAGACTCCTTGGGGGCATAGCAGCACCAGCCCTTTTCCCGAGCTTTGCACAGGATGAGGACAAAAGTGAGCCCAGCCACCAGCACGATAAAGATGGAGATACCGACCCACATGGTTACGTTCTGGTTGCTTTCCTCCTTCTCGGCAGGTCCGTTGGTGGTGCTCGTGTTGGATGGCTGCGTGGTGGTGGTGGTAGGGTTCATGGTGGTGGTGGTGGTAGTAGTAGCCGGGGGCTCTGCTGTCGTGGTGGTGGTGGTGCTCGTCGTCGTAGTTGTAGTGACCAGCTCGAGAAGGCACATCGCAAAGTAGCTGTTCGTGGGAACTTCTCCGTATGAAAATGAGGTGTCGCTGCTGTCCACCCAACCCGCCCTTGAATACGTTTGGGGAAGCGTCAGCATCGCGTAGCGCTGGTATTTCTTCCCAGGAAATGTTTGCCCCCCGCCAGAGATGGCGTGTCCAGTGCCGTGGCATTGGGTGGAATAACTCTACACGGGAGTGAGCGCATTGCTGGACTTGTAAGTAAAAGCGTACATTACAGGGTGTGAAACATCATGGATCCCGCTTCTCTTAGAGCGTCACAGCCTCAGTACACGATAAATCTCTTTAAATGAGACATTTCTACCATGTTAAATTATTGGGATAATATACTGCGAAGCCAAGCTACAGACACTTGCCTGTACGCAAGCTGACAAAAAAAAAAAGCAATTTTTTTTTTATCTCAACATGTTCATTCACCAAAATGACAGGAATTTAATTACATTCCGCCCAGTCTGTCACTGGCTCATTGCGTGGTGCGAAGCAGCGGTACACCAACGCTACAACAGTGCACAGACTTAGTCATCCCAAACACCGTTGATTCTCCAAATACCGCCCTTCACCTGCATAGAAACCCATTCCCATTATATCGGTCGCCACATTAGGTATTACTCGAAGCGGCACAGATTCCCCACACCAGTTGGCAGAAAGTGCGATGAGTTCCGCTTGAGTTACAATGGCGCTTTACATATCATATGGGCAGCACAACTGTGTTCACTGTCGCATGTCGTTTCGACGCCACCCCATCCAGGACCTGGCCGCCGACATCAACAGCGGTACATTGCTCTGGCCTCCCCATATCGTAGGAGATTGACTGTCACCACCAGAAGCGGTTCAGCACATTGGCAGGGGTAAGGGCTGCTTGACCTCTTCACACAGAGTGGGGGTGCTGGACCTTAGATATCATGGGGGAGTGTTCCCTACCATTTTTTTCTTCACCATGCAATAGTTGTGTTCATCTTCCTGTGACAAGCCGTTGGCGCAACGAAAATCATGTTTATGACACTCCATCATCTCACCTTCCGTTTCTCTTCTCGCCCGCCAATTTTATGTTAAGTGCACAACAAAAATCTCGCAAATGATACGGCTGAGTTCTGAATTATGCAAGTATGATGGATTTTAGAGATGTTGCTGCTGAGGAACAAATCAGAGGTTTTTTGGAGTACTTCGACAGGGTAAATTACCCGTTGCAACCCCTCACTACCGAAACGAAGTCATTCTTTGGAAGATTCTTTGGTGGAAATGGCTTTATCAGTTTCTGCGATTTGCTTTTTGGTTCTTATTACGAAAAGTACCCAGCGGAAGATGAAATGTGCTGGATGGATTATGCAAATATCGCGCCGACCAAGAGCTTAGCAGTGACGCTGCTAGGATTGATTCATCCAAGCTCCGCTTTTATATCCACATTGGAGGCACTTTCGATACCATCGACAACATTTGGCGCTCGTCTAAAGAAGATGTGGAAAAACTCACCTGCAGCACGGTCTACTGCGTACTACTTGCTGGACCTGCCTCTCTTAGCCTTGCACCCACAGTTTTTAAAACTAATGGGCGAGCCCGCTGACTCGAATTTGCACACACTGCCTCGCTCTCGTTGTCATCCCATCTTGCTTGTACCATTTTGGGACCCGCCGATAGTCACGAGAAGAGAGTCTAGCCAGCAGCAAATAATGACGTCACTGCCATGCTTGCCCATGGGGTACTTTTTGTTCCGTCTTCTGCTGTTCGGAATGAAGAGAGTGCAACGGAACAGCACTGATTTCCTTGCGTGGCGAAAAAATGCGAATGTCGTTACCTGGCTATGGGGAGCAAAAGATCGATTGAGTTCTGCGTTTTACAAGACAATCCCAACTGATATGCCCTTTTACGCGCAGCTACTGCAATCATACATTCAGATATACGTTTCAGCAGCTCTTCCCCGTCATCTTAGTAGCAAGACGAACATTGCAGACATTAGTTGGACGACCAACGATGCTACGGCGTCAGTTTTGATTCTGGCGCCGGAGCTACTGGCACATAGAGAGCTGCTGCAACCCATTAGCGAAACTGACAGACTTTCGTGCAAAAATCCCGAAGCTCTCGCGCAGATTCTTTTTGTGGTGCCGCTCTACACTCGCATGATCTACGCAATGTCGGAAGAAAGCAGTAGTTCCCCGTTTATGGACTGCGCAGCAATCACCCCACATGATTACGCAGTGAGCTCTTCATGCAAAGCACAGACTGATATCGAGAACATTCGTAAAACGCTTTACAGGAATTCTCTGACAGTGCTACGCGAGTGCTTTTTGTCTTTGGAATTAGAGCCATACTGCAAAAATGCTCACTTTACGTATTGTCTTGAGCTATGGGCGGTGCTCATGAACCCCTTTGAGAAGCAACAGAAGGTGACCCCTTCGCAATACGTGGCACAGCATTTTGAGTCCTTTGGTTTTCTTATGGTGGATGTGTTGAACATGATCGTGAAAAGCTCCTTTGTGTATTCAATGGCGGAGTCTGGTGCAACTGTACTAAAAAAGTGTTTTCTATTGATGAGTCAGGACCCTGTGATCACTCTTCTTGCAGAAATCAACGCATCGGCGCCGTCATCGCATGCAGTTGCGGAGACGCTAGCCCGTCATTTTGTTCTCAATTGGGTAGGCAGTGATGGTAACATACAGCTACCGAATCTACATGGTACCACGACTTGCAGCCTTGCTGCTCGAGCATATGTCTCTCTGGAAAAATTAATCACTGACGACGTGACGGAGGTGATGCAGAGGGATTTGAAAGAGACACTGAGTTTGATGGGGTGCATCTTTCCGGGAATAGTACAGTTTTTGGATATATGGCGCTCCTCTGCGAAGGCCACGCTTAAGAACCCAAAGTATGTGCCGACGCCTACTATGGCAGTTGTTCGTCCGCTCACCGAGAGTGAAAAGTCGCGTTTTTTTAGAGGTGGCAAAGGACATCAGAAAGTATTTGCAAAAGGCCTGGTGCTCCCTATTCGCAACGGACACATACCTGGAAATCGTGACGCAACCTTGCAAACGACTCTGCGCAACGAAATACCTGCGTTGCTTGGCCTCTCCAGATTATTGGATGCCATCATTGTAAGGAGTTTAGAAAAATACTACTCGAGTACAATTCCTCAGTGCGACCGTGGGCACAACCTATGGCTTACTTACTCGAAGAATTACGCCTGCACGCACCACGCGCGTGAGCCAGCGATATGGGAATGTGCTATTTGTGAAACTCTCTATGGCAGCTGCTGTAGAGGGCTTCCTTGTCGGGCGAATGGCGAGCGGCTAGTCACTTGTAGTGAGACAGGCACTGCGGTGCAGCAATGCATTATCTGTGGTCAAGTTGTTCCGGAAGATAGCCACATATTTTTTATTCAGAACGGAGCCGGTTCCTTTTTTTGTCCAGATTGTGCCTCTCGTCCTTTCACCCCTCTGTCGATGCGCTGGATTGCATCCTACCGAACATGGGCTACGCTGGTTGGCCTTTTTTTACTATACATTCTCATTAGCTTGCTAGTTTGAGGTATGTTGCCATCCATAAGTCTTCTTTGGGACGCTAAACACGCAGCCAAAAGCCCGTATTCTGCTTTTGAGAAAAGTGTCAGACTTTTTCCCGGGTTCAACGAACGTCTCGTTTTGTCTTTCAAACATGAGCTACAGTAACTTGCGCAAATGCTCCATTCATCAATTGAACTTGCGAGCGGCGCTATGAGCTAACTTTTTCTCCGTTCTCGACTCAAGAGGGAGTGACATGCAAGAAAAGAAAACCGAAGGTGATATGCTAAGCATGTAGACAGAGGTGAGCAGTTTGACTTGCTGCACTAGAGAGGGCTAGGCAATGTGATATCCGTGCGCGAACAAAAACGACGTTATGAGTGGCAATTCTACAGCTTTAGCAGCTCGGCGCACATTGCGAACCAGAGAAATCTTGCTGAAACGATACTTTCTGTTTCTGATGAAGCTGCTCTTGCTTTCCTCTCCTTGTGGTACTTCGCGGATCACTTTTTTAGTATCGCTTTTCCCAACCTATGTCTTCCTCACAAGACAGTGAACAAGCCATTATTCATTGATCACTATGTTGTCCATCTTCTGAATGCTGCTGTTTACTTTTCTGCTCTTTTTATTTCTTTCATCTTCGCACATTCAGCCCATTCTTCTCAATCAATAGTGTCGATCAAATTTCGGTTTGTAGTGCCGTTTCTCGTGAGCGAGGAAGAGAAAACGGGGCTAACTGTCCTGAATTTCGAAAGCTATCGCGCTACTTTTTCCAAAGTATATGCTGCGGCGGCCTTTAAAATTGTTCTCTTAGTCGTCCTACTTAGCGCTTGCTCCCCTAACTGTTGGCTTGCGGAGTAGGCCACCAAGGGCAATATTATCTTCGCTGATCTGGTATTGCTTCGAGTTAGGTATCCACACACCCCAGTATCCCTCTCCATCATGGAGGAACTTCCCCTGCTGCGCGCCAAGGGGAATCACGTGAGGGAGACAACAGGTCCGTCTGTCGGACCGGGAGCTTATGATCTAGATAAGCGGGCCACTATCAACTCTAGTTGTGCACCTTTCAACAGCACCAGTGTTCGGCAGCCTCTCCTGTCTGCCGACCGCGAGCTTCCTGGGCCTGGTACATATAACGTACCTGCGGCACAGAGTGGCCAGGCTTTCGGGGTGGGGTCACAGCCCTTTGTGTCGGAATCCGCTCGCTTTGTTGCAGCAGCCTGCAGCGATATCCCTGGGCCTGGCTCCTACGATGTCGCGAGTTATCGGAGCACGCGCAAAAATCCACGATCACACATGTTTTCTGGACCACACGGGAATGCACTCGACAGCCAGTACACCGAGAGCGTCGGCCCTGGCAGCTACAACCCCAACTACGCTGCTGCAGACCGCAGGCTTCCCAAAGCGGCCGGGTTTGCTAAATACAGTAGTCGGGAGCCGCTGAGGCCGCCAACGGGCCCGGGCCCAGGAAGCTACAATCCATCATTAGTGCTGCGATCGCTTGGCGCGGCGAAGCCGTCCTCAATGTTTGTAACGAAAACCAAGCGATCTCTGTGTGGCGGCAACGGATTTAGCGATTCTCCTGGGCCCGGCACTTACCAGCCATGGATGGCGTCAGAGCGAGGCGCAGCAATTCCGCGCGAGCAGTTCTCCGCCTTTGGCTCTTCCTCCTCTCGGTTTGCCCACGGGAAGGAGGGCGATCTGCCGGGACCTGGTGCGTATACCGGTGAGATTGCGCCGCGCCGTTTCCACCCGAGCACCAAAGGCAACTCTGCCGCTTTTGTCTCAGGGTACGACCGTTTTCCAGCATCGATGGCGGCGCAGTCGCCAGGTCCGGGAACGTACGACCCACGGCGCTCACGCCGGCATCACGATTTTGGCGAGCCCATGCCATTTGGATCAACAGTACCCCGATTCGACCCGGTGTGGTCGCAGCATCCGCGATCAGAGCCGCTCATCTTTTCTGGAGACCCCGACAATGGCAGGGCCCCGAGTCAGCGACGGATGCGCCCATTTATATATGGAAAGATCCAACCTTCGAGCGCTCCGCCTCCGCTGCCGCACCGGGCGTACGATGTGCGGTACGACTGGCCAAAGCCGACGTCTATGGCAAATACCACGTTTGGCACATCTTCACGTTTGCCGCTTCATCAAACCAGTGCAGTGCCAGGCCCAGGCAGCTACTGTGAGCTGGGGGACGCTGCTCCTGCTGGCCGCCGCTACGGTAACTCCAATTGGGGCCGCGATGTGCGATTTTCCGAGGTGGCGCTGTCGTCAGGCACGCCGGAAGCAGGTAAGTACTATCACGCCAGCACCTTCCTAAAAAAGACCTTCAATTCCACGATCGGCTCTGACACTGCGTGGATTGAGTAGCGGCACGTGCGCCGTGTTGTCTCTTCGCTTGAGCTGAAACTGAATGTAATGCAACGACTGTCGAGCTGCGGAGCAGGAGTGCGAGATTGCTTCGCTGTGCAAAAAGATGAAAAACGTGACAGCGGTCATGGGAAGGTGGACGCTCATTTGGAGTCGGACAAAAGGTAACGCTGTTGCAGCTCGCTGCGATAGATGGATGATTGTACATGTAAATTAGGTTCTTTCCATGTCACCTGTTTGTTCCTGTGCTGTCCCCGTTCTTTACGTAGGGAGTATACGTGTCACCCTTGAAGAAAAGAATCAGAGAGAGCCTTGCCCGCAACGTTCGCAAGCAAGTGGTGTTTAGCTTTGGTACTCATGCGCACTTCAATCAGCACCTCTTCCTTCTGTATAGCATGTAATGGGCGTTACCATGCCTAAGGATCGTTGCTTGGCGGTACCCTCTGCTCGGACTGATTGTTCGTACGACTCCTTTTTTGACCATTTGACTGCGGACGCCCTCTCGCTTATTGTGCGTATTCTTTGAAGCTTCGCCTCTGCTAATGCCCATCTGTACAGTTTCTTGAAGCTGCATATAGCTCTCTGCGCTAGGAGAGAAACGTTTCCCGCTCTCTTCTCCCTCCTGTCTTCCTACCGTCGCCTTTCTTTCCGCCCTTCTGTTTTTTTTTTTTTTTGTTGTTATGGAGCGCTAAGGAAAGCGTTTAGAGTGTCGTGTGCCTGCGTCTCTCTTCCTGTCGAGTCCTTTTGCATAATGGGAGGCTGATAGAGAGAGAGCATACCGAGCTCGTTATCCTTTCCTTTTTTTTTTACAGCCGAGCCTTGCTCAAAGTGATCGACAGTGGCGGTTGCACGTGGCATAAATGTGTGTTTTTCCCTTTTCTTTTACTGCGTTTGCTTCTCATATCTGCTTCTCACGTGGACCACTATAGTACTGGTGGAAGGCTGACGGACGCAGCTGCGTTCCTTTTGTTCGCTGTTGACGTTTTTTTTCCCGCTCAATACTTAGAAGTCATCCAATGCTCTCGCAGTGCACGTTTGTGATGTCGCGATGGACATCGCGCCTGCCCCCGTTTCTGCGGCGTGCCGTGCAAGTGGAACAGATGGAGATGGACTCGGCTCTGTCTCAGATGTACTCCTTGTGCCTCAAACCCTCCCTGGTGAGCAAAATGAGTCGGGCCCGGAAGATGACGAAGGGCCACTACTACCGTGATGACCCTGCGTTTCTCATGCTGCAGCTCGTGTTCATCGTCGTCGTCTCGGTTGCGCAGTGGCTACTGCTAGGTATGAGCAGATCGCTGGTGGGCATTCTGTTTTCCGCCATCGCATGGTACGTGCTGAGCGGATTAGGCATGGCGTGTGTATGGCGTGCGGTCGCAGTGATGTATCTTTCCCCATCTTCAACATCCACGCATGGCGGAGTTCTGACTGGGGCCACCTCAGCCCTCGGCGTCGACTCCGTTGTGGACTACCTGCGCCCTGACCTGGACTGGCGCTACGCCTTTGACGTGCACTGCAACGGCTACTTCACGTTCTTCATTTGGACAGAGGTGATCGCGTACTTTCTGGCCCCTGTCATGAGCGTGTCATGGGTGAGCAACGCGGTTGTCAGCATTGGAACTACCACATACCTGTACAGTGTCTTCTTGGGCTACCTGGAGATCCCGTCGTTGTCCTACCAGCAGCGTCTGCTCTATCCTGTGCTGATTGTAGGCGTGCTGTTCCTTCTTCTTAGCTTCTCCGATATCAATGTTGGGGTGAAATTGTGGCTGCAGCAATGCGCCAAATAATGATAATAGAAACACAGACACAAAGTGTGTGATACAGGAGAAGGCAGGCGGCGGCGTATGTTTTTTTCCTTTCCTGCGGGGTGACCCTGCAATACTTGGTTTCGTAGAGATCGAAGTATTCAACAATAGGCACTGAGCTATGCGGACAAATGTGCGTGCCGCAGTTTCCCCCTCCAGAAAAAAAAAAACAATAGGGATGAGCTGATGGCCTCTTCTCCACTCGCAACGAGGTCAATGGGTATGCATGTGTGTGTGAATGCCAAAGTGCGAAATAATATTGCGCGGCGTTTCTGCGTCTCTCTGGCAATTCAGTGCGTGCTGACTTGTCCTCCCTTCCCCTCATTTCTCTGGTTAGCCGTTCATGCAGCCGTTCTTTCAATCTCGCGCGAGGCGTGAGGCTGCAGGTAGCTCACTATCGATGCATACTCTCCAATTCTCTTCTCCGTTTCTCTCTTTCTGCTTGACCTCCTTGCTGTCTTCGCCTTCTTCATCTATGTGAACCGGGCGTACTTGACTCTTTTTGATGATGCATATATGCATCCGCTTGTACGCGTGCACTGCAACAGTACTTCCCCACCCTTCATTTTTTTTTTTGCTCTATGCTTTACGCCTCCCTCTCCCTCTCCCTCTCTGTTCCTGCTTCTCCCATTGCGGGCACTCCATGAGGTGTCGGACGCGAGACGTGGAGGATAGTGCACACAGAAGGAAAGAAAGAGGAGGGAGAGCGTCAGGTGCCCGTCGATATATTGTACGTGGCAGGACGCAAGGTCGCAGCGACCAGACACACCAACATTCTACCCCAGCGCCTTCCTCCACAACTACTTCAGAGGGAGCTGGAAGTGGTGGTGGTGGTGGTGGGAAGGCAGTATAGTGCTTGCCAAGTGAGGGCGGAGAAAGTTCGGTCCTTTGATAGAGCTCTACCAGTTTTCACTGATTCACCAGTTTTATCTTCTCCACCTCAAACATAGAGACTCACCTTTGGCTTTCTGTAAGCAAGGTCTAATGCTGCGGCGTACCGCATTAGCGCGGCGCTACCCCTTCAACAAGCGCGGGCCCCGTGAGCGCAAGTCGTGGAAGCACCATGTCTTGACAGAACCTCCGAAACCGGTGGAGTGGCGTGACCCGAAAGTGTGGACAAAGGACTTGAGCCAGATGAAGTCTTTTGACGCGCCTCAGTGGGACTTGTGGCTTAACCGCTCCAGGTCGCAAGACATGGACGAGGCACTGCAGCCGTTCATGGACATGCCGCAGTCCCTCAAAGACCGTCGGTATGATATACCCTGGTGGGCGAACCCTTTCGGTGCGTGGTATCTGCAAAATGTGCTTTCGGTGGAGCTAATGAAGCTACCTGGGCGAACAAATGCTGAGAAGATTGCTATTTATCGTGGGCGCAAGCACCCCGCCACATGGGACAAGTCGAAGGAGGGGCTCATGGACGACGAGGTTCTGCTGAAGCAGATCGTTAAGGAGCGCTGGCGCACCCTTGAATTTGGCGACCGTGACGCCGGCTACCCTTGCACGTTCAGCGACTACATCCAGTTCTTGAACGAGTGGTTCAAGTCGCTAGATGAGGAGGGGCTACAGCGGCTGCGGGAGCACTTTGACCGCAAAATTCGTCCTCTTCTCGCTGTGATGACCCACGTAGACCTGATGTGGCTCGAGGCGCTCACCCAGAACTCCGTGCAGAACAAAGAGCAGCTGGAGCGACGCATCGGGTTCCAGACATCTCTGGGTACGCCTGAGTTCTTTGACATGTCAAAGAGACTTCGATACGAAATCAATGAGGACTACAAGGTGCGCGATGAGCTAGGGCCGGAGCTGTTTGCGTTGTGGAGCAAGGCACCAGAGCGTTGGCCACCGGAGCGGTTGGCGAAGATGTACGGTCTGGACTTCACGCTTGTCCGGAAGATTCTCGTCTGGCACCACTTCAAGGCATGCTACGACGCTTGCGTAGAGCCAGACTGGACCTTACCAAAGCGTCTCTTTGCCCTTGAGTGGATTCGCGATGTGCGGGCCCGCAAGCAGGGTCTCTTCTACGGAAAGCTGCGTTTTGCGGAGCAGAAGATCACATTTTACAGCGACAAGTTCCTCTTTCGAGACCTCGTCAACCGCCGTGAGGCGAGCTACGCGAATGTGTGGGAGATGGACGATCCGTATCGCTTCCTGCAGACAGAACAGGACTACGAGGATTACTGGGGCGACAATTACGATGTGTATCGGCGTATGTTCCCTGAGATGATTGGTAAGACTGGCGAGCCGGTGCAGCAGTACAGTCAGATGCCCGTATGGGCAGGACCGCACCGCGACCACGCAAACAAGTCCGAGCACAACTGGATGTTTGCCGAAATTGGTGTGAATGTCGGTCACGAGCCACTGAAAAAGCTGGAGCTGGATCCGACAAACGAGAAGCGGCGTCGCTTTGTCATCCGTCAACCCGACGGCTCGCTGCGGTCTGCAAAAATGTCTGAGATGCGGGCGTGGTACTGGAAGGAGGAGTGGGCGGACTTCCGCTTTTGGGCCCCTCACATGGAGTGGGGCGTCGAAAACACACCCTCCCTGGAGCAGTACCAGGAGCACGTACCGGACACACCCGACGCTGACTATCGCAAGCAGCGCCGTATTCAGTCCCGCCCCGTGAAGTGGTTTTACGAGAGTCACTATAGCCGCAGCGGCAACTTTGCTGGGTTTCAGCCACTGCGATTCATGCAGCGTCGCACCCAACGTGAGGTGCGGTGGCCCGACGTCATCAACGCTGCTGTGCAGATCGAGAAGAGCAAGCCGAGCTCCTATGTGTTCAAGGCAATCCCAGAAATTTGAGTGCGTTTCCTGTGAGACTTCTCTGTGCATATCCATGACAGCGCTGTTCTTCCTGTCCTCTCTCGTGGCTCGCCGCCTGCTCCGTGGTACCTCTTTTCCTCTTAGCGGGGCACAGGCTCTGACTGGGCGACAAGGCAAACAGCAAAGGTAGTCGGATAGGGAAGCGGAGGTCTGCATGCCGTGATCTCTCTGCTCACATCATGTGTGTACCTGTGCACCTCGTTTCCCGCTGCTCCACTCTGTTTTTCCTCAGTTTGCTGCTATGGAATGGAATTTGGCGTGCACGTGTTTTTTCTTTTTTTTTTTTTCACCGATTTCGTGCTGACAATGCTGCGGGTCGCGGTGGGGAGGGGAGGGGGGGGTGTTAGAGGAGGAGAGCGGTAGTCGCAACGATACAGGCATCTGTTTTTTGCACTTTCCCTCGCTCGAAGGTTGGAGAGAGAGAGAGAGCACGCGCGTTCCACGCATGTACGCATGCGCATGTTTGTGTCTCTCGGTGCGCCAATCGATGGGGAAGGATTGGGAGAAAAAGTTCAAGCAGAATGAAAAACCACCCCACTCTCGAGCATTTGCAGAGCACGGGAGTACATGTATTGCTGGTGCGGCATTGTGTAAAACCGAGAACAAAGGTGGGAAGATCGCTCTAGCTTTCTCGCCACAGACATAGCAGCATCACGTCGTTCACTGAAGGGTGAAACAAACGGCGATTGTTGTGCGTTAATGATATGTGTGAACTTTTTTTTACCTGGTTGTGCACAGGTATTCCCGAGGCGAGCCGTAGATAAGTCGGGTAACTTGACCATGCCAAGAGAAGGCCATCGTATTGACAGCGAAAAGGGTGAAGGACAATCCTGGAAGGGAAACTGCGTTTCTCTTCCTTTCGAGCTTGTGCGCTGCCCCTCCGACTGAAGTACAACCGTAATAGCGACTTCCGGATTGCCCTAGCGCCTTCTCACTCTCTCTCTCTGTCTGTGTGCCTTTCCCCCTTCAACGTCAAACCACTCGCAATTTCTTTTTTCCCTCTCCTTTCTCGCGTGCGATCGCACGCACTCTTCCCTCTGTCGCTGCTCACGACCTGACAGCTCTTGGCTGCTTACTGAACTGTTTTCTGTATATCGGTCTCCACTCCCACAGAATAACAGTGAAAGGGGACGTTATCCAGCCGGAAAAGGCGTACGAAGGGCGCTTCACTCTTGGTTCTCTTGACGAAGCCACTGGTTTCGACGAGAGGGCAGGCGGAGAAGTGAGGCGCGCGAAAAAAAAGGTCTTGGCAGCTCTCTCCAGGAACGTAATCGGTCTGTTGTGTTGAGGGGAGCGGAAGTGTGGTGCGGCACGCTGCACCCAACAGTGTGCGATACCCTCTCTCACTGCGTGTTTCACTGTTGTTAGTTGCTCTCCCTGACTACTTCTTACCAGCACTTCTTTGGCGCTCGTGTGCTGTGCAGAGGAGGAAAGCAGAGCAGTGCCGGAAAGGATGAGCGCAGCGGCTCCTCCTGGGTTTGCCGAGGACGTCAGCGGCCCTCCTGGCTTTGAGGACGAGGATGATTTTGCCGATGTCAACCCCGCCCTGCTCGCGGAGATGGAGAAGGAAGAGCAGAAGGAGTCAAGGAAGCGGCAGATCCTTACATGGCAGCGCATGAACACAGAGCGGTACGGGTTTCGCTCCGCGTACCGGGCGGCAGTGGGGGAGAAAGACTTGATGCCTCCAGAGTTCATCCGCAAGGTGGTAAAGGACAACGGTGACCTCGGCGGAAAGCGCTTCAAGTCAGAGCGCAAGCTATGCGTGGGCATGCTGCCCTACATGCCACTGGCTTTGTTCAAACTCCTGGAAAACATGCCAATGCCTTGGGAAGAGGCGCGCTACGTGACCGTAGTATACCACGTCGGCGGCGTTCTCACGATTGTGGATGACACCCCCACGGTGGCGGAGCCGCTCTATCTGTCGCGGTGGGGCTCTATGTGGACAAAGATGCGCGCCAACAAGGTAGAGCTCCTACAAGAGGGTGGTGGCTTCAGGCGCGCGGTGCACAAAGGAGACGAAAACGAGCCGCCACTGGACTTCGCCGACTACCTAATGGACCGCGTGCCGCCACCGCCGGTGCTCGATGATCTCGATGAGGAGGACAACGCTGGCATTGCGGGCTGGTTTTACGACCCTTTCCCACGCCTGGTGGCTCCCAACCAGATCCGTGGCCCTCGGCGGCCGAATGGGTACTACTTCACCATTGATGTGATAGAGGCGCTGTACCGTAACGCGTCGCCCATTCTGCCGACGCTCGATGACCGCAGCTACTTTTACCTCTGGGATCTCAAGTCCTTCTACTCTGCCAAAGCGATGCACTTGTCCATCCCCCGCGGCCCAAAGTTCGAGGCCCCACCTGCCATTCGTATGAAGCAGGACGAGGACGACGACTGGACGGAGTTCAACGACCTGCGCCGCATCATCCACCGCGACAACCCACGCAAGCCGCGCTTTACGATGCTGACGGAGCGGCAGATTGCCTTTCCGTTCCTGTATGGCTCGGTGGTAGACGGAGTCGAGCTGGGACCGTATCACTACCCGGCAACGGTGCGCGTCGAAAACGATGACCCCGAGCTGCCGTGCTTCACGTTCCACCCCTCGCTGAATGCAATCAAAGCGGTGGAGAGGAATTACACCGATGTGCCGCGCGCGCAGGCTGTGTTGTGCTCCTCTACCTGGGATCGCGCGGGCGTCCAGCATGCTGAAGGTGCCGTGGACGTACCGTTGGAGCTGCCGGACGACTTTGAGCCGTTTCTGGCTGCGCTCCCGCTGGAGCAGCCCAACACGAAGACAGGCCTGTCGCTGCTCTTCGCTCCGGCGCCTTACAATTCCTTTGAGGGAGGCATGAAGCGGCGCATCGATGTGCCGCTGTGCGATAAGTGGTACCAGGATCCACCAGACCTGCTCACGACGGACGACCGCGACAAAATTCTGCGCAGTTACACCCAGCTGCTCAAGCACCATGTGAAGCGGTCTCTGCAGCACACCGTGCGCCAACGGGGCAGTGCCGCCGCCGCATCAGCGGCAGCGGCGGACATGAGCGCCATACAGGAGAAGCATCGTCTGCAGAAGATGGCAGAGATGCGGTACTTTTCCAAGACACGCATGGAGTGGCTAGAAGCGGCGCTGCAGGTGATGCGGCAGGGTCACAACATGCTTGTTCAGCTCATCAACATGAAGTGCCTGCCATATGTGCACATTGACTACAACTTCGAAGCGAAGCCGACCCGCACGCTGACGACGAAGGAGATCAAGAAGAGCCGCCTTGGCCCCGCGTTTCACATGATCCGCGAGTTACTGGGCTTCATGAAGCGGCTCATTGACATGCATGTGATGTATCGGCTAGGGTCGACGGATGCGCTGCAGTTGGCGGACGCTACCCAGTACCTCTTCTCCCACGTTGGCGTGCTGACTGGCGTGTACCGCTACAAGCTGCGGGCGTTACGGCAGATCAAGCGGAGTCGTGACCTCAAGCACATGCTGTATAGCAAATTCAACGTTGGCGGCGTGCCCAGTGGGCCTGGCAACGGTTTCTGGGGTCCCGCGTGGCGCGTGTGGGTATTCTTTATGCGTGGCATGACGCCGCTACTGCAGCGCTACCTGAGCAACCTGACCGATCGCGTGCTGCACGGCCGTGTGCAGAAGGGGAAGACTACCGGCAAGAAAATCACGCGTCAGCGGGTCGAGCCAGACAAGGACGTGAACATCAAGGAAGCGTTCCGCCGTGAGCTGCGCGAGATGCTGCCGGACAGCGTCAAGGGTTCGGTCATTGTGACGATGGACCAGCACATGAACGAGGCTTTCCGGCACTGGCGCGCCGGCATACCGTGGAGCGTGCCTGGGCTTGCGAGGCCACTGGCGGACCTCGTTGGCAAGTACGTGAAGCTGCGCTCGGAGGAGTACATCCGCACGACGCAGCTGCAACGACGTCGCATTGCGGAGGGGGATACGGTAGACAAGCAGGCCTTCATGAAAAACCTAGGGCGCTTGACGCGGCTGAAGCTCATGGATGAGCAGCGCCGCCAGCGTCGGTACATGACTGGCGAGGACGCCGCCACGATTCTGTCGCCCGATGAGGCGACAGAGATTTACCGCATGATGGCGAACTGGCTAAATGACCGCGGCTTCAAGAAGATCCCCTTCCCAGACCCGTCCAAGACAGCAGAGCTGTCGTTACTGCAGCTTTCCCTCAATAGACTGCGTGACCAGCACAACATCGCGAACCGGCTTACGGCGAACCAGCGTGAGGAGCAGGCTCGCATCGAGGAGTCCTTCAACGCGCCCCACGAGGCCCTATCCAGGATTGTAGACGCCCTGGCTCACCAACGCCGCTTCAAGAACGTCGAGGTAGAGTACATGGACAACTTTTCACACCTATACCCGCTCTACACTGTCGTGCCACAGGAGAAGATGATCGACTCCTTCCTCGATCAGTACCTCTGGTACAAGACCATGAATGTGCAGCGCCTCTTCCCAAACTGGGTGAAGCCGTCCGATGTGGAGCCGCTGCCGCAGCTGCTGTACAAGTGGTGTGAGGGCATTAATAACATCCCTGACCTCTGGGACGTGTCGCACGACGAGTCTGTGGTGCTGTTGCACAGCAACTTGGAGGATGCCTTCTATGATAACGTGGACTGGACCTTCTTCCGTCCGATGCTGGAGCTGATCATGGACAAGTCTCTTGTCGACTACATTGTGAGTCGGCACGATGTAGTGGTGGAATTCAAGGACATGAGTTACCATCACTACAAGGGACTGATCCGCGGCTTCATGTTTTCGCCATTCCTGGCGCAGTACTGGGGGCTCGTGATGGATGTGCTGCTGCTCGGCACACAACGAAGCAAGGAGATAGCCGGCACGGCGGTGAAGCCAAACCCATTCATGTCTTTCTTCCGCGATCCCTACCTCGCCACGTCGCACCCGATTCGCGCGTACTGCAGGTACAAGAACGAGGTCTACATTGTGATACGCTACACCAAGACGGAGGCGGATGAGGTGCGTCGTCGCTACCTGGAGGAGACTAAGTCGGATCCGGAGATGCATGCCATCAACGCATCAGTCTACGGATTCAAGAACGCGAAGGAGTGGCCACGCGACGCACGGATGCGTCTTTTCCTGTCCGACGTAAACCTGGCACGCGCGGTGCTGTGGGAGTTTCGCGGCCGCCTGCCACCGTCGATGGCGACCATCAATGACGCAAACAGCTTCGTCAGCGTCTACTCTAAGGACAACCCCAACCTGCTCTTTGAAATGGCAGGCTTCTCTGTGCGACTGCTGCCGGTGGTGCGGACCGAGGCGGAAATCCTCGAGAACGAGTCTATGTGGAGTCTGCGCAATAACACCACCAAGGACATATCCTGCCGAGCCTTCCTGCAGGTGACGAAGGAGCACATCAACATGATCCGCAACAAGGCGCGCCGCACTGTAATGATGGTCGGCAGTTCCACCTTTCACAGCATTGCGGCAAAGTGGAACGCGCTGATTACGGAGATTGTGCCGTACTATCGCGAGGCGATTCTCGGGACGGAGGAGTTGCAGGCAATCCTGGCGCGCGCGGAGCACCGCATGCAGGCACGCGTGATGATGGCGCTGAATTCGCGCGCCAAGTCTCGATTTCCACCGGCAATGTTCTACGCCCCCTCTGACCTCGGCGGCCTCGGCATGCTCTCCGTTGGACACTCCCTCATTCCTGCGAAGGACACCATATATTCAAGGACAACCAGCACCGGCGTCCAGTTCTTCTATGCCGGTCTTACCAATGAGGAGGGTATCCCTATCCCCAACGTGCTGCAGTACTACACGCCATGGGAAGCAGAGATTAAGGAGAGCGAGAAGGCATGGCTGGAATTCCGCACCCGCGAGCGGGAGGCCAAGGCGCGTGGTGGTCGCGTGTCGTTGGACGACATCGAGGACATCATCGACAAGGGCATCCCGCGCATCCGCGTGCGCTTCTCACGACACGCACCGCTCTTCCACTTTGACACCGGCTTCCGGGTCCGCATGGAGTTCCAGCGATACCTGGCTGGCAAGTACCTGAAGAACTGGTGGTTTCACATGGAGCACGACGGCAACATCTGCGGCGGTGTGATGGAGCGCTACCGCGCTGACATGAACAACGCCCTCGGTGGGGTTGAAGCGATTTTGGAGCACAGTCTTTTCAAGGGGACGGGCTTCCCATCATGGGAGGGCATTGAGTTTGACCGATCTGGCGGCTTCGAAAACACAAAGAAGGATACAAAACTGGCGAAGCAGCAGCGTGCTGGTTTGAGCAAGGTGCCGAACCAGCGGTTTGCACTGTGGTGGAGTCCTACGATCAACCGCTCCGACATCCAGGCCGGCTTCGAGTCGAAGGTGGAGACGACAGGTGTCTTCATGTGTGGTAAGCTGGAGACTATCAAAAAGTCCCTCATCAAGATCTTCAGCGGCTCTCTCTGGGAGAAGTCGCACGGCGCCGTCGTGAACGATGTAGCAAGCAAGCTAAAGGACAGCCTCATCGACCTCGGCGCGGCCTCCATAACGTTGCAACAGCAGCACCCACAAAAATCCTACACCTTTACGAGCTCCGCTGCCGATGTCATCTTGGTGAGCGCGGCACGCTGGTCGGTGCCGTCGAAGCCGACCAGTCTCGCCGACGAGGTCGGCGATGTGTACCAACAGAACACAACCTCGAAGTTCTGGATCGATGTGCAGCTGCGATGGGGAAACTACGATAGCCACAACATCGCCGAGTACGCGAGGAAGAAGTTCTACGAGTACTCAACGGCGCGCATGTATCCGTTTCCTGCTGGCATCGTCGTTGCGATCGACCTGGCGTACAACTGCCACAGCGCGTTTGGCTACTGGATCCCTGGCATGAAGTTGTTCATGAGTAAGCTGATGCCCGTGATTATGAAGAACAACATAACCCTCAACACGCTGCGCGACCGCATGAAGCGTGACCTAGGACTGTTCAGCTCTGCCCCGACCGAGGCGAGCCTGTCCGACACAAACATTGCTGAGCTGTTCTCCAGTGGGATGCGCACGTGGATCGTGGACGACAGCGCCACGTACGTGACGAGCGAGCAGCCGACCCCGGACGGCGGCAAGAAGTTCAAGTCCGAGAATGGTGCTGTTCTGGTCTTTGAGCCCGTCTCTGGTTCTTTGAAGATGAGTGTAGTGCACCGGAGCGTCTTTGCCGGGCAGAAGCGTCGCTCAAAGCTGGCGCGCGAGAAGGCAGCGGAAGAGATCGCGTCGTGGCTGCGTAGCTGCCCGCCTAGCGAGCGTCCGGGCAAGATCATCGTCACCCGCTCACGTTTCCGCCAGACGCTGCATAACATGTTGGTACTAGACTACCCGAACATAATCATTGGCCAAAGTGACTTGAACCTTCCGCTGCCGATGGTGCTGCGTCACAGCCGCCTCGTTGAGCTGCGCATTGCGGCGATGGAAAGCAAGGGATGGGAGTTCTGCATCTACGACGACTGGCAGCAGAGTCTGCAGTTCCAGCCGATCACGTGCTTCAACCTACTGAATCTGGTCTTGCGTGGATACCACATCAACCTGCAGCGCACCCGGCAGATTCTCGTGCCTGATCTGCACGTCGAGGTAAGCGCGGCTCACTTCTGGCCCACGTACGCGACCCGCCAGGAATGGGAGCAGGTGTCCATTCGGCTACAGGAGATGATCATCGCTGACGCCGCGCGCCGCATGAACGTAAGCCCGAAGGATTTTACAGAAAAGGAGAAGGAGGGGATTCTGCTGGGCAAGCGAATGACCAACTTGGAGATTCAGCAGGAGGAGATAAAGGAAATTGAGGCCATGCGGCGCACAAAGCTTGTAGAGGCACAGACGGTCAGCGTTGTCACGAGCAGCGGCGACGTCGTGAAGCGCAAGGTGAAGGCCGCCTTTGATTTCGGAGCGACGGCGTTTAACAACAACTGGCGCCCCCGCTCCTTGGCCGATGCCGCCTTTCTTGACGAGAACACCACCATCACCTTCGACGCCGCCGGCGCCACTGGGGCAAGCGACCAGCTCATCTTCTCCGAGGATGCGGTTCAGAAGTTGCTGGCGTGCTGCGACGTCAAGGTGCAGTGCTGTGCGTACATGTTTGGCCATGCTCTGCCAGACTCGCCAAACATCAAGGAGGTGCTATGTGTCATGATCCCGCCACAGTTTGGGACGGCTGTCGAGGCCCGCACACCGCCCCGCATTCCATATGACGCGGCGCCACTGCGGGAGGCGAACCTGTCTTTTTTGGGACTCATGAGGATTGGCGAGAGTGAGGCGCAGCTGACCTCGCACGACCTCGCGCTCCAGGCGCGTGCGCTGATCGCGAACGAGGGGATGGTGCCGCAAGGGTTTCTGACTGCCGTTCTGGAGATGTCGGAGGAGGGGGTAATAGTGCGGTGCTACAGCACCACCGCAGACGGCATTGCATGGGCGCAGGTCGAGTACGAGCGACTGCTCAAGAAGACTCCGGAGGCAACCGACCCGGTGTTCTCCTCTCCGTGCCGTGGCACCCTTTCCTCAGAGGTGCGAAGCTTTTTCCTGGTGCCGGTAGAGCGGGTCTGGAACTACTACTTCAAGGGGGCACTGTGGCGCGAGAACACCGAGTACGACGTCGTCGTCGACTTGCCGTTGCACTTCTTCGACGCACTCCACCGCCCGGACCACTTCCTTAACTTTACTCGCATGGGTGACGACGCCGAGGTGATGGATGAGGCAGACCCAAACGACGTGTTCGGCAGCTAGGCCGGCGTGGCGGAGGGTCTGCTAAGCCCAGACACGTGGCTGTGGGGCTTCCGTCCTGTTTCTGAGACTGCGTCGTGCCCCCATAATCCCCTGAGCGAGAGACGGCATCTCGATAGTCTGGAGGAAGGAAGAGAGAGGATGAGGAGAAGTTGACGTGTTGTTGCTCCGCGTGTGCCGGTGTGCTTTGGTCATATGGCACACTACTGGGCTACCCACACGAGCGTCCTCTCTCGTGCTGGCATCACCTCCTGGTCTATCTCAACTTATATGCTAACATAACCTAGGAGAGTGCAATGCGAGGATATATGGCGAAGTCACAGTACGCGCAAAGAAAATGAATGGAATGAAGGATGAGCGTCAAAACTCACTGGACGCAAGTTTCGCTGAATGAAAAGAGGTGCGCTCTGCAGACGTGATGTGTGCATGTCCGCGCCACTCCCCTCTCTCCCGCCATGAGGAGAGTCTGTGTCATGTGGTTAAGTGTATCTTTGAATACTGAGTGCGCCAGAGTGTTTACCGATGGAAGACATACGACACGTTCCCCTGCTCTGTTCTGGTGCGGTGGCTCCGTCTTTTCTTCGTGTATTCTCTTTCTGCTTCACTCCGGTGCTGTGGATCTTTCTCTTCAAGATCACCTCTCTTCCTTTCCCGCATTTTCACACCTCCTCACGCCTTGCTGTCCTCTTCCGTCTTTTCCCTTGCTGCTGCACTTCTGCTTCATTGTTGTTGTACGCGCGTGTGTATGTGG
This sequence comes from Leishmania braziliensis MHOM/BR/75/M2904, assembly GCF_000002845.2. Classification (NCBI taxonomy): domain Eukaryota; phylum Euglenozoa; class Kinetoplastea; order Trypanosomatida; family Trypanosomatidae; genus Leishmania; species Leishmania braziliensis. The sequence goes on from NC_009326.2 coordinate 1,489,186, forward strand.
ACCTTGCGCTGCTATTGATGGAGCCATTTTTTAGAAGCGGCATAGTGAACTTCTCTTCCCTCGACGGCGTTGGTTTTCTGTTCGCCTTGAGTGTTGAGTTGAAAAGGTAAGCGCGCTTCTTTCACGATCTCACGTCAAGTACGTGCCCTTCATCTCATCTCATCTCTGTCTTGCTCTTTTCTCGTTGACGTGCGCCTTCACTTGCTTGCTCTGACGCTCGATTTCTTTGGACTCTTTCCTCCACCTTCTCCTAAGCACATAAGTCGAGACGAGTCTGCTTTAGGTTTTGTGCATTCTTGCGCACAATTATGGCTCATGCAAATGGCAACGGCTTTATGCGTGGCATGTCCGAGAGCGACTGGCGGCGGCTGCATAGCCGCGTTATCCCCAATCGTGTTCCGCTGCTGGAGTTTAAGAGCATCATTTCGGACGGTACCGTGCACGACCACTATCTTGCGAAAGATCTTCACAAGATAATGCAAGAGCTTCGTGATCTACTGTACGAACACGGAGAGCTGCGTGAGGCCTCTGTGCTTCCCTTGACTGGGAGGAAACAGGAGCTGTCGCGCGCGGCGGCGACGGCAGTGCGGCTGATAGACTCTGACCGCGATGGCACTCCAGCTCTGCGTCGCTCCCCCGACATCAGTTTGACTTCAACAAGGGCGCTAGGTGGCCACCATGGCCCCACCTCCCCCACTTTCGGCAGTGCCAGTGACCTCCGACTCTCCGATTGTAGGAGAGGCAGCACTGAGGATGCACTCTCACCCCAGCTGCTTCAAACAACGGCGTCAGCTTTGCTCATCAGTCCTCGGCGGTCGTCACGGGTGCTGCCACTCACAGACCACATTCAAGAGGAGGGGCAACCTCAAATCTCTGCTCTCTCTCTCAGCACGGCGCTGCAGCCTACGGTTTCACTTCCTTTGTCGCCAATAGCTTCCTCTACCACCTCTTCATCCCCAGCGTGTACTCGAGAGGCGGACGTGTCTCGTGGCGGCAGTACTTATCTTGCACACACAAGCGCCGGCACAGTGTCATTGGGGTCGTCAACGCGCTTATCGACGTCGTGGACGACCAAGGCGCGCACTGCCTCCACAGTTGCTCACAATGCCGCGACCCCGCACGCCTCAGTGGGGGCGCCATCTACTTCTTCAGTGGCCACAACAGTACCGCCGTCTCTGTTGACTGTGCCGCTTTCGACGTCCTCATCGAACGAGATCGCGCAGTTGAACGAGTCGGCGCCGCCGTTCTTTCGAATCCTGAGCGTACCGCGCAGATTTCAGCTCCGCTTTGGCTCGTCGACGGTGCGGTTCGGTATTCCGGTTCAGTATGTCGACGCCGTCAATAGCCGTCAGCTCCGCATCTACATGATTCCGCTGCGGCATCCCAACACACCAGCGCGGTGGCCGACAGCGAAGGAGATCGTGGTGTATGTGAACAAGCAGTGTGTCATGACGCCGTGGAAGCGATCATGGCCGGACCGTGAGCGGGAGGTTGCCGAGACGTACCTGCCATTGGACATCACTTACCTGCTCAGTCGCAACACTGATATCCAGCATGTGCAGGTGGACATTCACAACAAGGAGTACCAGACGCCGGCTATTCTGGCAGTGGTGCAGCTACGCTCGTTGGAGGAAGTGACGGAGTCTGTGCTGTCCTCACGGCTGGGGTGCCGGACTGCTGTACAGGCAAGGCAAGTGCTGCTGAGCAGCCTGTCTAGCGCCGATGCGCTCACATCAACATCGTCTGCAGGTCTACTGCTGTCAAACAATGCGGCGATTTATCGCACCTACGCGGCGATAATGGCAGACGACGAGGATGACGACGGCCTCGAGATGGACGATCCCGTCATCACCACAAAGTGCCCCATTTCCCAGCTGCCTCTCTTCGTCCCAGTGCGTGGCAGCCGGTGCACCCATCTTCAGTGTGTCGATCTCGATTCGTTTCTTGTGAGCAGCAACAAAGCCTCCTACTGGAACTGTGCGCTGTGTGACGCTGAAATGCGACCGTGTGATGTGTGCGTGGATACCATTCTGTGGGGCTACTTGTGCACCTTTGCGTCGGCGGACGCCTACCCGCTGTACCTGCGCTTGTCTGCACGTACTGCGCCAAAAGAGGGGGAGGCGAGGTACCACTGGCATCCCTCAACCCGCACCGGCGAGAGCGCTGACGTCATCTTGGATGATAGCGAGAGCGACAGCGAGAACGGGCGAAGAAGGGATCCACCGTTGGCCTCAGGACCTCCAGCGGCCTCTGTAGGCGCAAGCTCCATAGAGGCCGCTGCGCCGTGTAGCGAAGCGACTTCGGTGTCGGCCTCTAACAGGGCACAGCTCCCGATGCCCTCAACCGCTTCTCATAGAGATAAGACTTGGGCAGAGGG